>NC_041230.1:23689084-23701642 GCF_002837175.3 Physeter macrocephalus | reverse complement strand
CGCGTCCGGAGCCTGTGCCCCACAACGGGAGGGGCCACAACAGTGAGAGGCCCACGTACCGCAAAAAAAAAAAAAAAAAAAAAGACTCACTAAATTAATTGTACAACCCACTTTCTGCTTCCAGATTGGTGGCACCACTCAATTTGATAACACTGAGGTAGCAGATAAGGGACTTGGTACCAAAATAGGAACTCTGGGTGGAGATAATGAAGCTTGCCTGGGTCCCACCCCACTGTATCTCTGGTGAGCTGTCCAGAAAGATAAGGTTCAGGTTCAGCTGAAGGCAACAGCCTTTTTTAAGGCAAGATTTTTATTAAAGTATAACATACACGGAAAAGGATGCAAACATATTGTGATTGCCCCAGTGAAGCCAGTACCCCAGAGGCTTGCTTGCACCCCACCCCAGTCACTACCCTCCCCCCAAATCCTGACTCCTAACACCAGATGTTAGTTTCACCTGTTTTAGAACTTTGTAAGTATCAAGTCATATAGGAGGGACTTTTCTATGTCTGACTTCTGTGCAGTGAACCTAATGGTTCTTCCATGTCCCTGGGTATGAAATTTGTTGAAATTTGCTGAAATTGTTCCTTCTCGTTGCCGTGTACTGGTCACTGTGTGACTAGACCATAATTTGACTTATCAGCTCTGAGCCTTGGATTGTCTCCGGTTTGGGACTGTAAGTACTGCTCTGAGCGTTCATCTTTGATATGTGCTCATTTCTATCCGATATTTTCCCATGAGTGGAATTGTTGGGTCACAGAATATGCATATGTTCAGCTTTAGAAAATATTAGCCAGATGTTTTGCAGGCCAATTCTGGAAAAATAAAAATGGTTAGAGGTTCCAATTTTTCTTACTCAACGTGAAAATCATTTGTAGAGAGCCCCATGGGCAGTTAAAAATAAATATTCTTACAGTTGAAATTACTTACTCTACTGAGGAGAAGAATGTCAGGGAGAAAACTGGCCCCCTTGTCAGCCAATATCTAGGCACTTGGGGAAGCCCCAAGGAAACATCTTCCTATTTTGTCACTTTAAAATTGAAACACACCATGTAGGTACACCCAGAAAACTGCAAGTCCCCCTCCCAAAGGTGCCTCCCAGCTCGGGTTTCTAGAAATCCACACCTCATCCCCCACCATTTTCAGGCTATGGTGCTGTTTACACTTGGGAAAACGTTTGTTTTTAAGTAGCCACCTAGAAGCATCAAGATTTGGGGAGGCCATATGAAGGAGTTACTGAGGACATAAGTTCTTGAGTCAGACACAGGTTTTGAAGCTTTAGTCCTAATGGGTGACATTGGGCTCATTATTTCACACCTTGGGTCTTGATTTCTCCACCTGTGAAATGGGCATAATAATGATATCTCATAGGGTCCTAGGGTAGTAAAGAGGATATTCTGAAAAGCATGAACCAGAGTAGCACAGTTCTGGGGGCTTAATTCTCAGTAAATACTAATTGCAGTCAGCATGATCACTGTAATTATTCTTACTTGCTAGCTGTCAGAGTCAGGGTGTTCAGAGCTGGGCAGCACTCAAGCTGTGCCCTGAAGACACAGTCTTCCCCCCTCTTTTTTCATGCATCCTCGGAGCCTTCACTGTCCACACCCCACCTCTCAACGGTAACAGGAGTGTCCAGGCTACTAGTGCCAGAATCACATCACACGGAGCCTGCTAATCCTCCTGGCTCTCAGATGTGGTTAGCTGGGGATGGGGACGGCAAAGCGGGGGGGTGACCAAGATGCAAACACAGAGCAGAAAAACTGAGCTGCCTGAAGTTTTCAGCCAGGAGCAAATGGGAAACAAATTAGTTCAACCTCAGAATGTAAACCGGCGTTGACAGAGATGCATGGAAGAGCCGTGTAAAGAAACGTGCCACAATTTCTCATCCAGTTAGCCAAGGAATCAGTGCCACAGCACACAGGCCATGTAGAAGACACTGCATGCAGGCAGTAGCTCAGGGCCTGGGACTGCCTTTAGGACTCCCAGATGTGGCAGGTGCCAGGGTCAGCTTTGGCGGAGGGGGACTTGCCCTCAGATGTACCTGGTCCATGTGTTTCAGTGCCTGAGAGTCCTACACGAGCGCTTGGAATTAGACTTGGAATTTTAGGACGTGGACATCATTTCATCCAGAGACTTTCACACAAGGACTCTGTGAATGTGAGTGCTGTAAGGATGGGGAAACACTGAAGAGGTGGGATCCCAGCTTCAAACAGAGCTAGTCTCATCTGTCTCATATTAGGTTGAATCATATGACATTGTCAATTTTGATGGTCAGAAGCAGTTCATTGATAATTTCATAGGGTTCGATATATTCTATTGGTGTTTCATGTAAGTTATCATTTGACCCAAACATTCTGAGGTTAAGTGTATTGGGTGTAGTCCAACCTCCTGACTTTCAGATGGGGGACAGACTGGATGAGATTCTGCTCCAGCCACCAGCTGCAGGAGGAGGGCAGGGCAATGGGGTTCAGTCTCCCTCACCAGCCCCGACCCTAGCAGAGGGCCTGATATACACTGAGCATTGGAGTAGCACATAAAGGAAGCAGGTGTCAATTCCATCATGGTTACTTTCCTTATTCATTCACGTATTCATGACCAAGCATTCATTGTACCGTATGTATCAGGTATTTGACTAAGTGCTGGGTTACAGCAATTAAGCAGACACAGAGCAGACTCTGCCCAAGGCCATTTCTAGTCCAGTGGGTGAAACAGACATTACACAGATAATTCCTGAGTATTTATTACAAGTGTGATAAATGGCAGGAAGGAAACAGTGCAAGCAATCCTTGAGTTCTCACTAGGTGTGAATCTCCAGGCTGGGCATCATGGAGGGCTGGTAGACAATGAACTTATCATAAGGATTTGGTATCCATCCCTTGGAAGGAGTTTCCTTTCCTCTTCTGCTGAACTCAGGCATGGCCATATGGCTTGTTTTAGCCAACGGCCACTCCCAGGTAGAAAATTCAAGAGTCTGTGTGTCATGCTGTCTTTTTCTTCTGCCACACTGGTGCTTCATTAGCCAGAGTGAAGGGCATGTGGAGCAGAGTCCTAGACCCGCTCACCATGGAAGTGAAATGTGAGCAAGAAATAAACACTTATGGTTATAATACCCTAAAAATGTCAGGTTGTTTGCTTCAAGTTGTTTCAGCATAAACTTGCCTAATACAGCAATAAGCACACTTACACTCTAATCTAATATGAAACCATGTGTGATTTTCTATGTCCCTCTTCAGTGCCGAGTGCAATGTCTTCCATCCTGACAAGTACTCAGCAAATGATTGTGTACCAATGATTCAACACAGAGTGTGGGAATTGCTGTCAAAGAAGGGCAAGCATGGTGTCCTGGGAGATGTGAAAAGATAGCCCACCTTCAAGTCGAGAATGAGGGTGTCTTAAGCACAGACTGACCCACCCTAAATACTCAATAAATGGTAACTACTATTATGATCATGCTATGATTCTAGTCCAATTCATGTTTGGGGAATGGCTTGTAGGCAGGTTGGACCAGAGCATATCATACTGCCCAGGCCCTTTCTTCATACTCCAGGCATTATGGGCTTGAGTGGCCAGGGTCTCACATTCTTAATACCTCATTGCCAGAGAAGTGAAGTACTTCCTTCCCTGCTCTAATTTTTAAAATCCTAGGGAAGACTTCCTATTGGCTTGGTTGGAGTCACGTGTCTGCCCTTGAACCAATCACCGCGGTCTCTGGGTAAGATCCAGCTAAAAGAACTAGCCAAAACTTGGTCCTGTGTTATAGGATGATCAGAGGTCAGAGTAATTGCGACAGGCCGGCTCCCCATTTTTATATGTTTAGACAATCACATACTGAGTACCTACTGTATAGAAGACTTTGTACTTGGCACCACAGAGAGGTATAGGAAACATAAACGGAGGAGTTCGAGGGTTTGAGGAAGCAGAAGCAAGAAAAAGCTACAGCCTAGATCCTGTCTAGCTTCACTGTATGGACATTCACCGTGATACTCTGCCCTGCCTGGAATATGGTCTTCCTTCCAGAAAGCTCTAGTCCCCTCCCAGCAGCTGGCTGTCCCTCCTCCCCCTCCCCCAAGGAGTTAAAACGCAATGCAGCTCGATCCTGGGCCTGAAAGCAAAGTTGGATGAGAATGAATGGGGCTCTGTAAGGCATCTTGTAGCTCTCTCAACTCTGCTCTGCTCCCATGCACTGTGTGCTTGTGGTTTCTGTCTCCTCTTCTGTTTATACTGCTGGGCAGCTGCTGCATCCCCCCACCCTCACCTTCCCTGGGTGCCCTCAGGGAGACAGAGATGAAGCCATTCAGCTCTAGGACACATGGCCCAACTTCGTCCAGAGTCGGAGTCTTCACACTGCAGGCACTGCCGCCAGGATGAACTGGATCTAACCAGAGTCCTGAAACTCACCAGCAGGGTAACCTGGGATGCTGGAGCAGCTGGGAATGAGCTAGGCAGGAAGCAGCGTAAAATATGCCTGCAGTGGCTTGAAGAAACTGGGGTTCATTTTTCCTTCATAACAAGAAACCCAGCTCTTGTGGTTCAACCATAAAAGACCCAGGAACTCTGAAGCTCTTTGAGCCTCGTCTTCATTTTGCAAGCTGGCCACTGCAGTGCTGGGCAGCACACCTGTGAGCAGATGAAGTGATGAAGGGAAGGATGGGATAAGTCTTGTCTGTCTCTTTTATCAAGAGAGCAAAACCTTTCCCAGAAGCGCCAAAAATACTTAGGTCTCATTGGTCAGACCAAAGGCTGTGGACGCTTCTAACTCCAGAGAGCCTGGCAAAACAGGTATTTTGCTTCTCTGGTCCTCATGGTGGAAGCAACAAATAAAAAAGTGTTGGGAACAACTGGAGGTCAGATAATTAGCCATGTCTGCTCCAGAAGGTTACTTCTCTAAGCTCTGTGTATTAGTTTGCTAGGGCTGCCATAACAAAGTTCCACAAATTGGATGGCTTTAAAAGCAGGAATTTACTGCCTCAAAGTTCTAGAGACTAGAAGTCCAAGATCAAGGTTCCTTCTGAGGGCTGAGAAGGAACCTGTTCCATGCCTCTCCCCTAGCTTCTGATGGGATGCTGGCCATCTTTGATATTCCTTCACTTGTAGAAGAATCACCCCGATCTCTCCCTTCATCTTCACATGATGTTCTTTCTCCCTGTGTGCACTTCTGTCTCCAAATTTCTCATTTTTATAAGAACACCAGTCTTATTGGATTAGGGCCCACCCTAATGATTTCATTTTAACTTGATTACCTCTATAAATACCCTATTTCTAAATGAGGTCACATTTTGTGGTCCTGGGAGCTAGGGCTTCAACACATGAATTTGAGGGGAGACACAATTCAGCCCATCACACCCCAGTTTCCTCATCTATAAAAAGAGTACGACTCTTTTTATAGAATTCCTAGCCACACTGTGGCATGAGACTTAAATGGGGGTGATGCCCTGAAGGAGCTGGCCCAGAATACACAGCTGCTATGGGGGTGGCTTCCTAGCTCCACTCTATGGCTGAAGCTGAGGCCAGGTCCTATAAAAGGAAGGAAGGTGGGGCTGAGGAGACGGCTGATATCCAGCCCCATCAAGTGTGCCAGTACCCTCAAGATGATAGCCAAGATTTCCAGATTTCCAGCCCAAAGCTTGTGAGGCAGACATGACTCAAGAACTCACTAGCTGGCACTCATGTTCCAAGATTGCCCCCTCCCACAGCCAGTTGAGGACAGCTGGTCGCCTGAGTCAGTGGGACTTTTGTCTACAATTCAGGGCGGCCCCCAGATACTTGGCAGCCCCACTGGGCACGTGTTTCCAGTGAGGCCGCCTTTAGCAGTTCCAAGGGAAAGGCAAATCAGGGACTTCCCCAGCCTCGCCTGGCAGTCCCTTCTCTTCTATGCCGTGATGGAGTTCACCTCCTCTCCTGGGGGGTCCCTTCTTATGCCTGCAAGAGCAGGACATACTGCAACCTCGCAGGTTCTGAGGGGCTGTTCTATCTCTCTGCACCATAGTGTATTGAGTAAATTACAAGGTTCTTATCAGTGCTGGGGGATTTATTGTTCTGCCAGGACATCTCCCTTTGTCAAAAAACACAATAACGTGTTGTAAGTAGTATTTTTTAGGTTTACCATGCAGACAGACTAATTGTATCTTTTAATCTGGGTCAGACTGCTCTTGCTTATTACAAATTGGCTCTGAATCCTAAAAAGAGAGGGGGTAAAATGTGAGGAACATTTGCAAATAATTCAGAGGCAGAATTACCTTCAGATAAACATTATGTCATGTTGGGTTTAAATGCGTACCTGGTCCTCAGCCCAGTTATGCTCTGGTTGGCCCAGAGGGATGCTGGGGGACAGAGCGAGGACCCCCATTATGGATTCTGGCCGCTTACATGAACTGTGAACCAGGGCACGCCCCCTCATACAATAGGACATAGAACCATATGTAGCAGGCTGGAAAATAGCCCCCGGAGGCACTGGGTTCTAATTCCTGAAAACAGTAAATGTTACCTTATTTGGAAAAGGGTCTTTCTAGATATAACTAAGGACCTTATCTTGGATTATTCAAATGGCCCCTAAATGAAATCACAAGTATCCTTATAAAAGAGAGGCAGAGGGGTTGGTGTGATGAGGCCACAAGGCAAGGAATGCTGGCAGCCACCAGAAGCCAGAAGAGGCAAGGAACAGATTCGCCCCTAGAGCCTCTGGCAGGACCATAGCCCTGCTGACACCTTGACTTTGGTCCAGTAAGACTGATCTGGGGCTCTGGCATCCAGAACTGTGAGAGAATACATTTCTATTGTTTTAGCAACCAAGTCTGTGGAAATTTGTTATAGCAGCCACAGGGAACTAATACACCAGAGGACTCGTGTCAGTGGCTTCCCTGTGTGCAAGGAGGACCTTCCAAGGCTGAAGAGGCCCCCAAGTGATATGGGAAGTGTCCTAGAAAGGATGGCCATTAGAGGGGCATGCCCTATGTTCTAGCTCCTGTGTCACCACTTTCCCAGTTGCGTGATCTTGGACAAATGCCTAAGTTCTCTGAACCTCAGTTTCTTCATCAGTAAAATAAGGATAACCATAGCCCCCATCACATTGTTGTTTGAGGATTAAATGACATAGCACATGTAAACCAGAGCCTGACAATCAATGGAGGTTATCCTTTTTTATAAAAACATCTGGGACTTCCCTGGTGGTCCAGTGGTTAGGACTCTGTGCTTCCACTGCAGGTGGCACGGGTTCGATCCCTGGTCAGAAAACTAAGATCCCACATGCCACACGGCATGGCCCAAAAAATAAATAAATAAATAATAAATTTTTAAAAATAATAAATAAATCTTTTGGGGAATTCCCTGGAGGTCCAGTTGTTAGGACTTGGCGCTCTCACTGCCAGGGTCCCAGGTTCCATCCCTGGTCAGGGAACTAAGATCCCACAAGCCACGTGGTGCAGCCAAAAAATAAAATAAAGGAAGAAAGATCTTTTAAAAATTTCTTTCATTTCACCTCTGTTGACTTTCTGGAGCTATTTTCAGAGTGTTCTGAAAGTTCCCTGGGGCACCGTAAACTGTATTCTTATCCTCTGTAAACTCAAAAATTTGCCACACAGTGCCATTTATGCTAAATTCATAGGCTTATATCATTGAGGGCCAATTTCTCCTACTCTCAAAACACTTTACAGAAAGAGCTGATGATAATAAAAACAAACTAGAGCCCAAGTCAGAAAGGAGACCTCTATAATAAGTGGGGAAAGAGGGACATTTTCCTCCAATTCACTGAAGGAAACATGTGCTTGTGCTTTTTCCAGTTTTTTTCTTGTAGTTGATTTCTAGTCTCATACCTTTGAGGTTGGAAAAGATGCTTGATATGCTGTCATTCTTCTTATATTTATTAAGACTTGTTTTGTGGCTTAATATGTGATTTATCCCGGAGAATTTTTCATGTGCACTTGAAAAGAATGTGTATTCTTCTGTTTTTGAATGGCATATTCTATATATAACTATTAAGGCCATGTGATGTAATGTGTCATTTAAGGTCAATGATTCTTTACTGATTTTCTGTCTGGATGATTTATCCATTGATGAAAGTAGGGTGTTAACATCTCCTGCTATTATTATATTACTGTCTATTTCTCCCTTCATGTTTGCTAATATTTGCTTTATGTATTTAGGTGCTCCTATGTTGGGTGAACATGTATTTATAAGTGCTATATCTTCTTGTTGGATTGATCCTTTATCATTTATTTGTCTCAACACAGCCTTTGTTTTAAATTCTATTTTGTCTGATATAAGTATTGTTAACCCAGCTTTCTTTTCAATTCCATTTATGTGAAATACTTTTTTCCATCCCCTCAATTTCAGTCTATGTGTGTCTTTAGACATGAAGGAGTCTCATAGGCAGCATATAGTTGGATCTTGTAATTTTATCCATTCACCTACCCTATGTCTTTTGATTGGAACATTTAACCTATTTACATTTAAAGTAATTATTGATAGGTATGTACTTATTTACTTATTGCCAGTTTGCTAATTGTTTTCTTGCTGTTTTTGCAATTCCTCTCTGTTTCTTTCTTCTTTTCTTGTTCTCTTCCCTTGTGATTTGATGACTTTTCTTTAGTGTTATGTTTGTATTACTTTCTCTCTCTCTTCTTCTTGTTTTTCAGTATAGTTGATTTACAATGTTGTGTTAGTTTCTGGTGTACAGCAAAGAGATTCAGTTATATATATATATATATATATGTATATATATATTCTTTTTCATATTCTTTTTTATCTGTTAATCCCAAACTCCTAATTTATCCCTCCCCATCACTTTTCCCTCTTGGTAACCATAAGTTTGTTTTCTATGTCTGTGAATCTGTTTGTTTTGTAAATAAGTTCATTTGTATCATATTTTAGATGCCACATTTAAGTGATATCATATGGTATTTGTCTTCACCTAGAAAGATAATCTCTAGGTCCATCCATGTTGCTGCAAGTGGCATTATTTCATTCTTTTTATGGTTGAGTAGTAATCCTCATTGTATTCCTTTCTCTTTATTTGTTGTGTATTTATTATCTGTTTTTGGTTTGTGGTTACAATGAGGTTCTTATACAACAACTTATGCACATAGCAGTCTATTTTAAATCAATGTCATTAATTTTGAGCTCGTACTAAAAACACTACATTTTTTACTCCCTCACCATGTTTTATATTTTTAATGTCATATTTTACAGCTTTTGTTTTGTGTATCCCTTAACTAATTATTGTAGATATAGATTTTTTCTTTCATAATTTTTATATCTTTAGCTATGGTATTTTTGTTTGTTTGTTTGTCTAAAGAAATCCCTTTAACATTTCTTGTAAAGTCCATTTAGTAGTGATGAACTCTTTTAGCTTTTGCCTGTCTGGGAAACTTTTTTTTTTTTCCATTTTTTAACAGCTTTATTGACATAATTCACATGTCACACAATTCATCCACTTAAAGTTTATAGTCCAGTGGTATTTAGTATATTCACAGAGTTGGGCAAACATCTCTACAATCAATCTTAAAATTGATTTTAGATTCAGATTTTTATAATTGATTTTTCGTCATCCCAAAGAGAAGACCCATATAGCCTATAGAAGTCACTCTCCATTTCCCTTCAAGTCTCCCTAGCTTATGGCAATCACTGATCTGCTTTCTGTCTCCATAGATTTGCCTGTTCTGCATATTTTATGCAAATGGAATCATAAAATTTGTGGCCTTTTATCTTACTTGGGAAACTTTTTATCTTTCCTTCAATCTGAATATTATCCTTGCCAGATAGAGTATTCTTGGTTGTAAGTTTTTTTTCCTTTCAACACTTGGAATATGTCATGACATTCCCCTGTGACCTGGAGAGTTTCTACTGAAAAGTCAGCTAGTAGTCTTATGGGGGCTCTGCTATATGTAACTAGCTGTTTTTCTCTTGCTGCTTTTAATATTCTCTCTTTAAGTTTTGACATTTTAATGGAAACATGTCTTCGTATGGGTCTCTTTGGATACATCTTGTTTGGAACTCTCTGCTTCCTGAGCTTAGACGTCTGTTTCCTTCTCCAGGTTAGGGAAATTTTTAGCCATTATTTCTTCAAATAGGTTTTCCGTCCCTTTCTCTCTCTCATTTCCTTCTGGGACCCCTATAATGTAAATGTTAGCACAATTCATGTTGTTCTAGAGGCCCCTTAAATTACCCTCATTTTTAAAAATTCTTCTTTCTTTTTGCCGTTCTGATTGGGTGATTTCCACTACCCTGTCTTCCAGATAACCGATCCATTCTTCTGCATCTTCTAAACTGCTGTTAGTTCCCTCTAGCATATTTTTCATTTTTGTTACTGTATTCTTCAGCTCTGATTGATTCTTTCTTTTATTTTCTGTCTCTTCATGGCAGTTCTCACTGTGTTCCTCCATTCTTCTCTTGAGTTTGGGAAGCACCTCTGTGACCATTACTTTGAACTCTTTATCTGGTAGGTTGCTTAGTTCCACTTCATTTGGTTATTTTCCTGAGGTTTTGTCTTATTCTTTTGTCTGGAACATATGCTTTTGTCTCCTCGTTTTGCCTAATTCTCTGTGTTTGTTTCTATGTATTAGGTAGATTAGCTATTTCTCCTGGTCCTGAAAGAGTGGCTTTATGTAGAAGGTGTCCTGTGGGGCCCAATAGTGCAGTCCCCCGGTCAGCAGAGCCAGGTGTGCCAGCAGTGTTCATGGTGTGGGCCACATGCACCCTCCTATTGTTGCTGGGCCACTATTGCTGCCGGTGCACCGTTGTGTGGGATGGGTCTCTGGCACAAATGTCTGTAAAGCCCAGCTGTGACTGCTGCAGGTGCTCTGGTGTGTAGGGCCAGCCCCTGGGGTGGGATCTGCATTGGAGGGGCTTCAGTGCTGGCAAAGGCTACCTGCTCAGCGTGGCAGGGAAGGGGGCCACTTTGGTGGAGCACCAGCTGGAGTGAGTTTTCAGGTAAGTGCTGGGGCAGGGAAATTGATGCTAAGGTAGATAGGGAAAGTAGAAATGACACCCACCAGGGCTAGGCCAGCTAGGTAGAAGGTGAGAAAATAATGGCACCCACCAGCACATTCTGTACCTGGAGAAAATTCCAACATATCCCTGTCCTTCCAGCACATGCCCTAAAATCAGTCCATGAATCTCTTTCATGTATGACCTCAGCGCTTTTCAAATCATTGATTCTGAGCTGGGACTCAGAGCAAGTGAGTTTTTTTGCATTCTTCCTTTAAGAGCAGAGTCTTGGTTTCCTATGTCCTCCAGCTCTCCCAGTCAAAGCCAGACATTATGGAGGCTTGTCTTCCCAGGGCCGGGTGCTAGGCTGGGGTCTTCCCCAGGCTGGGGTGCCATATGTGGGGTTTGGTTCCCTTGCTCTTCAGGGAGGACCCCTGTGGCTGTGCTAGCTCTCCTGCCTATGGGTTGCCATGCCAGGGGTGGGTCTTGGCCAGACCACATCTTCACCCCTCCTACCTATCTCGATGTGTTTTTTTCTTTATGCCCTTAGTTGTGAAAAAGCTTTTATGCTAGACTTCACGGCTTTCTCAGATATGATTGCTCTATATGTAGTTGTGGTTTTGGTGTGTCCACAGAGGAGGCAAGCCCAGGGTCTTTCTACTTCACCATCTTGTCTCCCTCTTCTCACAAGGGTGGCATTTACCCTTGGTGTGTTTTCAGGGGTACTCCTGTATTACGCACTCCTAAATGCCTTTACTATCAAACCATAAATTTCACCACTAAATATTTATTCCTTTGATGAGTTCAAGCATGGACCTATGGAGAGCAAATACCACCAAGAAGCCATTAATACCTTAGTATAATTTGCAATTTAAAACCTGTCAGTGGCTTCCCGATGCTTCAGGATAAGCCATGAAGCATCTTTTCTATGGTCTCCAAAGCCTCCACGGCCTGACTTTCCCCTCCTTGCTCTTGTGTCTTTCTTCTAGTTGTTCAGTGGTTGCTCCTGACTTGGGCCTTTGAACAAGCTGTTCTTCCTGATTAGAAAGCTCTTTCTCCTACTGACATCTGAGCTACTGAGGACAGAGGCAGCAGCTCTTCTGCTTATTTCTGTGTCCTCATACGAAACTCAATGCCTGGTGCCTATCTTATGCTGCTAAGTACCTACTTGTTGAATACATGGATGAATGAATAAATGAAACCAGTTCCTGAATGATGGCACTGAGGTCACGGTAGAGTTTTATTTGTTTGATGTGCAGAAGAGTGAAGAATAAATGGCAAGGTTGGAAAAAGAGAGAGAATGCTGACAGAGAGGCTTTTTATTAAAAATTTGGTTTGGGGACTTCCCTGGTGGCGCAGTGGTTAAGAATCCGCCTGCCAATACAGTGGACACGGGTTCGAGCCCTAGTCCGGGAGGATCCCACATGCCGCAGAGCAACTAAGCCCGTGCTCCACAACTACTGAGCCCATGTGCCACAACTACTAAAGCCCGTGTGCCTAGGGCCTGTGCTCTGCAACAAGAGAAGCCACCACAATGAGAAGCCTGCACACCGCAACAAAGAGTAGCCCCCGCTCACCGCAACTAGAGAAAGCCTGCACGCAGCAACGAAGACCCAATGCAGCCAAAAATAAATAAAT
>NC_041230.1:23681272-23687251 GCF_002837175.3 Physeter macrocephalus | reverse complement strand
TCCTCCTCCTCCTCCTCCTCCTCCTTCTTCTTCTTCTTCTTCTTCTTCTTCTTCCTCCTCCTCTTCCTCCTCCTCCTCCTCTCCTTCCTCCTCTCCTTCCTCCTCTCCTTCTTCTCCTTCTCCTTCTTCTTCTTCTTCTTCATCATCATCACCAAATACTACTCTAAGCCAGGAACTGTGCTAAGAGTTCCATCAGCAAGTTTTTCATTTACCCCTGGCAACAGCTTTACAAGAAAAGCACTATTAATGTCCACATGTTCCAGCAGAGGAAACTGAGGCAGAGACAGATAAGTAAACAACCCAAAGTCCCCCAAAGTGGACTCCCACCAATGCACCATCCCCTTTGCAGCACCATTGGCATGTCAATGATACCCCATTGACTTCCAGCTGGGGAGGTAGACATGGTCCCACCGCATCCCAAAGCACCCTGGGCAGGGGTGGCGCACCCAGAACAGCTATCTCTGACCGCGCAAGGCCCAGAGGCCAAGGTCTTCAAAGCCCAGCCTCCAGCACAGGAACCCAGGGGAGTTACACAACTTTCCCCAGAACCCAAAAGGCTTTTCACAACCTTACGAATCCTTGGAGATGAGGAAGGGTATGGTCATTAGGAGAAACCAGAAGCCTCGAAAGACCTAACCCATTCCCACCGAGCGAAGCCCAACCCCTGTGGTCTCTGGGAACCCCCACTCCTACTTGCTGGCCCTGGGGGAACAAGCAACAGAGAGCAACAAGCCGCACCACCCAACACACACCGGAAGCCTAGTAACTTCCACATCCACGGTGCTTCACCGTCTGATCTCGAAACCTCTTTTCACACCTTGGAACCTTGGAATGTTCGGTGTCAGTGACTTTGAGAGGCACCCAGAGATGGAAATAGAGCACCCTGAGGCAACCTGATGCACTTACAGATTTGGCACACAGGCCTTGGGCCATGGAAAGTCCTAATAGTGGAATTGGAAGCATCCAGTGTGTAGGAGGAGGAACAGATGGGGAGAGGAGATGGCAGCTTTCCTGGCAGAGAATAGAACTGTGCTGTCAAAACACAAGCCACTTGTCCATGCCCTCCCCTTGCCCCTGAGGATATTAATGAGCAGTAAGGTCTCACAGGGAGGAATTACCCTTCATCATTTCACAGGCTGAGGATCTACTTCAGCTCCGCTCTACCCTGTCCCAGCCCCCTCCCTCCCTCTCCCAAAAGCACCCCATCCCACGCCAGGTTCACTTTCTAGGCCACGTCCATTGTTCTAACCACTGGTTGCCCTGGAAAATCACACACTTCCCATCCAAGGCAGATGTGTTAATCTACTCAGGCTGCCATACAAAATACCACAGTCTGGATGACTTAAAGAAACTTATTTCTCACAGTTCTGGAGGCTGGGAGTCCAAGATGTCAGCAAGTTTGGTTTCTTCTGAGGCCTCTCTCCTTGGCTTGTAGATGCTGTCTTCTCCCTGGGTCCTCACATGGTCTTCCCTTCATTGTGTCTGTGTCCTAATTTTCTTTTCTTGTAAGGACACCTGTCAGATTGGATTAGAGCCCACCCCATGAGCTTACCTCCACTAAATGACCCCTTTAAAGGACCTAGCTCTAAATACAGGCACATCCTGAAGTACTGGGGGTTAGAACTTCAAAATATGAATTTTGTGGACACGACAGGAGAGAAAACAGATTCAGAGAAATGCAGTGAGTTTATATGGCATCTGACAAATTTTTCGGTCCATTGGGATCTACCTGGATTTACATTGCTTCTCGTTCTTCTCTCTGTTCCCCCCCCTGCACTCTCTAAATCTTGACATATTAGAGGCTTTCACATTCCTCAAGATATTATATTTTCTCTTTACAGCTGGAATCAGAGCAAATTTAAAGCATCCCTCTGAGTGCAGGAGATGAGCCCTGGAAAATATTGCTATCACATCCAATGTTGGCACAAATTATCTTCTGAGTTGGGCTAAACTGCACCAATTCATTAGCTCAGTGAATAGCAACCATCAGTCCTTCTGATGGACTCTTCTCTGAAACTCTCCTTTTGTGATTTCCTTGAATTATCGCCCAAGACAGGCTCAACAAAGGATGCACAAAATATTATGGAATTCCAAACAGACAGGGTGGAGTCATGCCGGGCCCTGAGCCCCATCAAACTGAATAACCTGAATTTACAAAACCCGGAGGGAGGGCTGAAGCAGACATGGAGAGGTGAGAGTGGAAAAGAGTAGAGGGAGACCCCGGTTTATGAGCAAACCCAGTTCACCACAACTGGAGAGACAACGGGAGCCTCACCCCTCCCTGAACCCCATGTCCCGATCATCTTCCAGGAGGAACTGTTCCGAGTGGTCTCCTCCATGGCCCCTGTGGAAAAAGCAGCCAAGAACACCCCCTAACTGATACAGTGGTGAGCAGCTTTCAGCATACACAGACTCTAAACACAATATGGCATTAGGGGGTTGCACTGGGGAATTGTTTGCATGACTGGATTCATCATTTTAAAAGCATTTGCCGGGCTTCCCTGGTGGCGCAGTGGTTGAGAGTCCGCCTGCTGATGCATTTGGTTTGGCTGCATGCAAGAGAAAATAACAATGGTTTAAAAAAGATAGGAAGTTCTGAGGTAAGCTATTCAAGGATGACACAGTGCTCCATGGTTATCAGAAACCAAGCTCCAATATTGGTATTCCACCAATTTTATGAGTGGCTTCAATCTTCAAGGTTGCTTCTAGGTCCAAAAAGGTTGTTAAGGCTCCAGCTATCACATCCAGATTCCAGGCAAGAAAAGGGAGCAAGAGGGTAAATGATATACTATCCAGATGAATAAGCCACTTTTAAGGAGCTGTCCCAGAAGTCCCACCCAATAAGTTGTGTTTACATCTCATTGGCCATGCCCACTGAATAATATAATGTTTTAACTAGACAAATTGCCAGCCAAATAAAATTGTGATTCCATTTGGTGAAGAAGAAAGGGAGATTGGATATTGGAGAGGCAACCAGCATTCTCAGACACAGGAGCTAATGACTTGGAAGAAGAATCCATTTATTCACTTCACTTATGACTTCACTCACTCATGGAGAAGATATTTAAGACATATTGACCTCCTAGGCTGGATACTGGACAGGGAAGGAGAGGCATGAATATGAAGATAATGGGAGCTGGTCTTCACATCCAAGATGCTCATATTCAAGTAGAACACAGGCTGATAAGAAGAAGCCCAGAGCCAGAATTAGCAAGCAACTGAGATGAGGGGCAGCTAAATGCTGTAGGTGTTGGGAGAGTCTCTTTTTTCCTAGAAGTGGCTGGGGGGACTCAAGAGGAAGCTTTGATGAACAGATAAAATTTTGCCAAGTAGGGAAGATTGTTGTAGAGAATACATTTCAGGTGGAAAGACCAGCTCAGGCAAAGACACAAAGGTTGCAGCATGTACGTACCCAGAGGTGAACAACAGCAGGAGTAAGAACTGGGTGGCGGGAAGTAATCCAGAAAATCGGTACCAGCTTCCTCATGACCAGTAGCTGCCCATCACCCCAGTCTCCTCCAATTTACTCTGGCCCTTTACTACTTAGATAAAATGGTAAAATGCTTTACTGAATGTATACCTTTGGGGAAGAATTTTCATGAAGCTTTTAAGTCCTGTCTCTATCACTCAAACTTTTAAAATGTTAACATTTGAAAATACCCAGGAGAGGTAAACAAAGACACATTTTATTATGGAGATTATACAGGTCACATTTTTGTTTGAACCTTTGAAAGAATTTAGTCTTAAACATTTTCCGATTTTAAAATTTTAAAATCTTTTAACAAAACTTTCGTGTAACACAATACCATTCATTGTAGAATCCGTTTATAAAAATTAATCCCTTGAAATATTTTGATCCTTTTTAATATTAACCACAGCATTTGTACTATGTTGCTTTCTAAAATACTCATCTTGCTCCCTTTTCTTATCTGGAATCTGGATGTGATAGCTGGAGCCTCAGCAACCATTTTGGAAGGTTTTGGATAAAAGTCGCATGGGCCTTCTAGCTGTGTCTCCAATAGACAATGAGTCTATTGTTCCACACCTCAGGGCCTTGGTTCACCCCTTCCTCTTGTCTGGAGGATCATCTCCTCCGCCTTTTACCTGGCTGACCCTTTCTCATCCTTTCTGTCTCAGATCAAAAGTCACTGCCCATGGAGGTTTTCCCCACCATCCTTTCTAATGTTCACTCTGTTTTTTCTCGCTCAGTACACCTTACTCTGTACTTCATAACACTTATTGCAATTTGAGATTTTTTACTTATAAGATTATCTGCTTAATATTTGTCTCCCCCATTAAATCATGAGCTCTGAGAGGCTACGTCTGGCTCTTTCTGTCTATCACTTGGTGAAGCTTAGCACATAATGGGCATCCAATGGAAATTCATTGGATTAATTGATATGTGTGTATAGGTGTGTGTGTGTTATAGCTAAAGACTGATAGGGAATCAACGTCCAAGGAAGATAAAAAGTAGCAAAGTAATTAACTGTACTCCTGTACACTTTAATTCTGAAAGTTAATTGGTTATTTGATGAAAGCTTACCACCTTGGTCAGAGATGTTAGCACAGGGAGAGATTTGATGAGCAGTGGCTTCCCCGTTTGAAATGAAAGACATGAAATTCAAGTACATTTATGAAATGCAAACATCACTTAGCAAAGGTCTAGAACCAGGCACAACTTCTTCCTATGTTTTGGGCATAGTCCTGTCATTAATTTGTTGAAACCTCTCCTGTGGGTTGTCTGCTATCATTTGTTTGCTCAGTGAAACCTGGCTTCTAGAATTCCATTAGTTGGGAATTCATGATTACTCCACTCAACCAGGTCAAAGTGTACTCTAGATCCTCTGAAAGGGAAGTTGCCTGAGCAGATGAACCAAAATCATGAATTTTCAAGGATGCGGGTCAATTATCAGGGAAACTGAGGTGCTCTGTAGCAACATAGAGCAATCTATTTGCATGCAATTAATATATTAATTACAAAGCACTATTCACTATTCGTTGAGATAGGGGACTCCGAAGGATAGCCATGCTAGGTAGTGCGGGGAGCCTTATTAGGGTTTGTCTGCCTGCGTTGAAATGTAACACAACTACAACTACCTTTCCATTAGATTAGAGTGAACAAAAAGGAGGGAAGGAGGCAGGGAGGAACAACAGAAGGGAAGGAGAGAGAGGGATCTGCAGCTGCCACTTGCCTGAGGATTAGGGTACCTTTCATTGGGCTAAATGCTCTACACACCACATCTCTTAATTCTCCAGCCACTCTGAGATAGTGTTATTTTTTCCATTTTACAGATGAGTAAAACTGAAGTTCAGAGAGGTAAAGCCACCTACTCAAAGTTGCAAGACCACACATGCAGGGTGTCAAATCCAGACCACGTCTGACTGGAAGGGACATCCTCCCCCCATCACAATCAGACACCATTTCCAAACCCTATAGCAAAAGACTTAAATGCTTCTGTGTGTGTGTGTGTCTGTGTGTGTGAAATGCCACGTAAACCATAATGAGGAACGTCATTTCCAATGAGCTCAGTTGGAAAACATTTTAAAAGTTCGACAAATCAATGTGGTGAGGTAGTGGAGCAGTGGGAACTTTCTTATGTCTCTGGTGCAAGTATAAGTTGGTAAAATCATTCACGAGTGCAATTTGCTGACATCTAGAAGAGCTGAAGGATTTCCTCACCTGCATGTATATGCTAGAGAAATTGTTGCCCTTTTGCATAAGGAGACATATACAAGAATATTCATTGCTATAGAGCTTAAAATGCAAAAAAAAAAAAGAGAGAGAGAGAGAAAGAAAAAAGAAAAACCCCAAGACACAGTATGGAGAACTAACAAAACAATATCAGGGGACAAATAGCTGCCAGAGACTATCAACAGTAATATGATTTTTTTTTTTAAGTTTAAAACCTTATGGGGCTTCCCTGGTGGCACAGTGGTTGAGAGTCCGCCTGCCGATGCAGGGGACACGGGTTCGTGCCC
>NC_041230.1:23658772-23677602 GCF_002837175.3 Physeter macrocephalus | reverse complement strand
TGGGCCCGTGAGCCATGGCTGCTGAGCCTGCGCGTCCGGAGCCTGTGCTCCACAACGGGAGGGGCCACAACAGTGAGAGGCCGGCGTACCGCAAAAAATAAATAAATAAATAAAATAAAATAGAATAAAAGCATTTGCCAAATTCCCGTGGACAATGCCCAAGATATGATTTTACCAGTGCCCTCCTACCTTGGGTGAAAGCCTCTACATGTGCTGTGGACAGAGCCCACTAACCTGTGGTGACCTCTGGGTGCATTAGAAAGGCCCCTCTGTGGGAGAATATGGTCTCATCCCACCCCCATATCGCCATGCAGACAAAATGGTGCCCCATCCATTTGGGGGCTGGAGGATGCTGCCCTGGGAAAGCGTACAGGGCTAATGCAGTCCCTAGATCAGTGCCTGGTGCATAGAAAGTACTGTACACTAGGTATTATTATTTACTCTAAGCTCCATGAGGGTGTCTGTCCTGTTCACCTTTGCCTGATGCAGAGACTGGCAAAGAACCAGGGCAACTGAAGGAAACGGTAGATCCCAGGCATAGGGAACTGTCATATTAGCAGCAATTAGGAACCCGGATTTTGCTTCCTAGGATGTAGAATAAGGGAACCATTTATCCCACACTGACCCCCATCTTATACTTTATGACCTTAGAACAAGGGAATTATGCTCTGTGTAAAAAAGGCCAATCTCAAAATGTTACATACTAAAGCATTCCATTTACACAGCATTCTCGAAGTGGCAAAAGTGTACAGATGGTTTCATGTACTTTTATACATGAAACTGTCACATTTCTGACAATGACCTCCCTCACCCGCCCTCCTCAGTGCTTTCATAGGGTAGCATCCAATTCATTGCTCTTCATGCCATGGCCTAATCCAGCGCCTGACCCCAGAGTAGGTATAAATATCAGCCTGTTGAACAAATAAATGAATGAGCATATTGTGAGTCCAGGTAAGGAAAGCAGATGGATGGCCAGGAACTGTAAGCAACCTAGACTAGAGGTTTAGAGAAGCCCCAACAATTCACAAGGTGAATCCAAACGAGAGGCCAGCCAGCATCCCCATGTAGGCTTCCTGCCGAGAATGGTGTGGTTTCAGAGGACCAGGCATCCCCAGGGGCCTTGTAAAACAGGGGAGTGGCTGCCCCTGGCCAGAGGCAGATCATGGCTAGAGGTAGACCTTGAATTTGGGATCCAGAAATGGCATATTTGCCTCACAGACTGTGTTCTCTGAGAAATGGCTACTCCAGGTGGGCCCTGGGCTCCTTCCAGGTGCCAGTCTGAGCCAGCTCTGTCCTCAGATTTCTCCCACTCTCCCTACGCCCAATCAGCTCCTCCAGGCCCTCCCACCATGCTGGGCCCAGATGCATCGCCCTTCTACCCACCTGTCAGTGTCTCTTACCTATGGGTGTGTCTAAAATGACACAGCAACGACACACTTGTTTTCAGAGACAACGGTGAAGTTGGTCACCTGAAGCGGGGAGTGAAATCTCCGTTTTGAAGAAAATGGAGTTGAAAGCCTTTAACCTCGAGTCATAAACAGGGGCAATAAATTAGGGAGAGGCCAGTGAACGGGAAATCACAAGGGAAGAGGCCCATTCCCAGGCCAGAGGAGGACTTTCTTGGGCGATGCAATTAGTAAGCCTTCATGGAGATGCTGATAACTGGGGCCTGGCGGGCCTGGCTGCTTGAACCACTGTGGGAGGAGAGGGGATGTGGCCCAGAGGGGATGTTCCAACGCTGTCTTCCACTTAGTTCTCTGTCCACTTGTCCCCAGAAGCCCAATCCTAGGCATGGACCTTGCAGGTCAGAGAAATGGACAAAGATCTCAGCAGGAAATGGACATCCTTTTGCAACTCAACAAGGAGTGTACGGGGCAGGCTCTTGAGGGGCTTTCAAAGAGAGGGTATATTTCCAGCACTTGTCCAGTTGCTAACGTGATTTGCAGCATTGGGCAACTTACATAAACTTCCCAGCAATGCAACTCTATAGCCGTTCTGAGGGCTTCCTCAATGTAGTGGGAGAGACACAGACGTTGGCCACAAAGCATAATACCAAGCAAGGCAGTCGGTGATAAGGTAGCCCACATCAGTGTGATGTAAGAAGCAGTCTTTGGAAGCAACCTAAGCGTCCATGGACAGGTGAATGGATAGAGAAGATGTCATATATATATATATATATGGAATATATACATGGAATATATATATGGAATACTACGCAGCCATAGAAAAGAATTGAAATAATGCCATTTGCAGCAACATGGAGGGACCTAGAGATTATCACACTAAGTGAAGGAATTCAGTCAGAGAAAGACAAATATCATATGATAGTATTTATATATATGGAATATAAGAAATGATACAAATAAGCTTATTTACAAAGGAAAAACAGACTCACAGACATAGGAAACAAACTTACGGTTACCAAAGGGGAAGCGGAGGACGGTCAAATTAGGAGTTTGGGATTAACAACTAACAAACTACTATATATAAAATAGATAAACGACAAGGACCTACTGTATAGCACAGGGAACTCTAGTCAATATCTTATAATACCCAATAATGGAAAAAATCTGAAAAAAAATATATATGTTTATGTGTGTGTATACACACACACACACACGTATAACTGAATCATTTTGCTGTACACCTGAAACTACCACAACATTGTAAACAACTATACTTCAATTAAAAAAAAAAAAAGAATAGTCAAACCCAGGTTGCAAACCCAGCTTTACCACTGGCTGGGCCCGTGAGCCATGGCCGCTGAGCCTGCGTGTCCGGAGCCTGTGCTCCGCAAAGGGAGAGGCCACAGCGGTGAGAGGCCCGCCTACCGCAAAAAAACAAACAAACAAACAACAACAACAAAAAAACCAACCTTATGAACACATACAAACGTAGTAAAATTATAAAAACAGGTATGAGGAAATTCAGAGCAGTGATTAGCACTATAAGAAAGGAGGGAAATAGTATAAACAAGAGGCTTTGACTGCATTTGCAATGCTTCCTTTTTTAAGCTGAGTGTTGTGTACCCCAATGTTTATGAAAATATTTCTCTGTGGCTTTTTTGCATGCCTAAATGTTTCAGTATAATATAATTTTAAAAGGGGGAGTCAGTGTTTTACTTTCTACAAGAAATGACACTGGGTTACAGTGAAGGTGAGAGGTGGCCCGACTCTACATGAAACTAGGAAAAGCTTCTAATTTCCCATTGCTTGGCCAGAGGTGCCCTGTCATTGGCAGGTGGTACAGCCAGCACACGGCAATGCCTGCAAGCAGTTAGTGTGGCAACCTCCCAGAATGCCCCACTCGGCCCGCTGCAACGCAGTATGCATTCCTTGGGAAGTCATGTTTCCTCCAGGTGAAGGATGGGATCGCTCCATCTCTGTCACCTGCACGGAGAAGGAAGTGCTGTAGAGAGACAGATGAGGTCATCTATTATCAAGTAGGCAAAAGAGAGACCTAGAGGCACCTGCAGCTCACCAGATGTTCTATCAATCATCAGTCAGGAGGATGGGAGCTTATCTCCTCCTCCCTGTCCCCCCCCATCCAGCCTCTCCAGGGAAGAATTAGACAAGAGATGGGCTCGTGGACCAGTCCCCTAAAAACCGGCCTGAGGATGGGGTGGAGGCACTTCAGGCAGCCACAGGAGACATTGCTCCTGTGCTGTAAAAATACCCTAGAAGAGAGGATAATCTGGAAGGTTTGTGTACTTGGGACTGTGATGAAGCATGATGAATATCTCCCCCTGAATCCTTAAAAGAAGACCCAGACAATACTACATTCTTCTTCTTCTTCTTCTTCTTCTTCTTCTTCTTCTTCTTCTTCTTCTTCTTCTTCTTCCTTCTTCTTCTTCTTCTTCTTCCTTCTTCTTCTTCTTCTTTTTCAACTTCTTTTTACTTGCTGTATCTATCATGGTACTGGAAAATTGTAAAAGTCAATTAATATTGAAGAGAAACATAAATATTCCTCCTCCTCCTCTCCTTCCTCCTCTCCTTCCTCCTCTCCTTCTTCTCCTTCTCCTTCTTCTTCTTCTTCTTCATCATCATCACCAAATACTACTCTAAGCCAGGAACTGTGCTAAGAGTTCCATCAGCAAGTTTTTCATTTACCCCTGGCAACAGCTTTACAAGAAAAGCACTATTAATGTCCACATGTTCCAGCAGAGGAAACTGAGGCAGAGACAGATAAGTAAACAACCCAAAGTCCCCCAAAGTGGACTCCCACCAATGCACCATCCCCTTTGCAGCACCATTGGCATGTCAATGATACCCCATTGACTTCCAGCTGGGGAGGTAGACATGGTCCCACCGCATCCCAAAGCACCCTGGGCAGGGGTGGCGCACCCAGAACAGCTATCTCTGACCGCGCAAGGCCCAGAGGCCAAGGTCTTCAAAGCCCAGCCTCCAGCACAGGAACCCAGGGGAGTTACACAACTTTCCCCAGAACCCAAAAGGCTTTTCACAACCTTACGAATCCTTGGAGATGAGGAAGGGTATGGTCATTAGGAGAAACCAGAAGCCTCGAAAGACCTAACCCATTCCCACCGAGCGAAGCCCAACCCCTGTGGTCTCTGGGAACCCCCACTCCTACTTGCTGGCCCTGGGGGAACAAGCAACAGAGAGCAACAAGCCGCACCACCCAACACACACCGGAAGCCTAGTAACTTCCACATCCACGGTGCTTCACCGTCTGATCTCGAAACCTCTTTTCACACCTTGGAACCTTGGAATGTTCGGTGTCAGTGACTTTGAGAGGCACCCAGAGATGGAAATAGAGCACCCTGAGGCAACCTGATGCACTTACAGATTTGGCACACAGGCCTTGGGCCATGGAAAGTCCTAATAGTGGAATTGGAAGCATCCAGTGTGTAGGAGGAGGAACAGATGGGGAGAGGAGATGGCAGCTTTCCTGGCAGAGAATAGAACTGTGCTGTCAAAACACAAGCCACTTGTCCATGCCCTCCCCTTGCCCCTGAGGATATTAATGAGCAGTAAGGTCTCACAGGGAGGAATTACCCTTCATCATTTCACAGGCTGAGGATCTACTTCAGCTCTGCTCTACCCTGTCCCAGCCCCCTCCCTCCCTCTCCCAAAAGCACCCCATCCAAAGCCAGGTTCACTTTCAAAGCCACGTCCATTGTTCTAACCACTGGTTGCCCTGGAAAATCACACACTTCCCATCCAAGGCAGATGTGTTAATCTACTCAGGCTGCCATACAAAATACCACAGTCTGGATGACTTAAAGAAACTTATTTCTCACAGTTCTGGAGGCTGGGAGTCCAAGATGTCAGCAAGTTTGGTTTCTTCTGAGGCCTCTCTCCTTGGCTTGTAGATGCTGTCTTCTCCCTGGGTCCTCACATGGTCTTCCCTTCATTGTGTCTGTGTCCTAATTTTCTTTTCTTGTAAGGACACCTGTCAGATTGGATTAGAGCCCACCCCATGAGCTTACCTCCACTAAATGACCCCTTTAAAGGACCTAGCTCTAAATACAGGCACATCCTGAAGTACTGGGGGTTAGAACTTCAAAATATGAATTTTGTGGACACGACAGGAGAGAAAACAGATTCAGAGAAATGCAGTGAGTTTATATGGCATCTGACAAATTTTTCGGTCCATTGGGATCTACCTGGATTTACATTGCTTCTCGTTCTTCTCTCTGTTCCCCCCCCTGCACTCTCTAAATCTTGACATATTAGAGGCTTTCACATTCCTCAAGATATTATATTTTCTCTTTACAGCTGGAATCAGAGCAAATTTAAAGCATCCCTCTGAGTGCAGGAGATGAGCCCTGGAAAATATTGCTATCACATCCAATGTTGGCACAAATTATCTTCTGAGTTGGGCTAAACTGCACCAATTCATTAGCTCAGTGAATAGCAACCATTAGTCCTTCTGATGGACTCTTCTCTGAAACTCTCCTTTTGTGATTTCCTTGAATTATCGCCCAAGACAGGCTCAACAAAGGATGCACAAAATATTATGGAATTCCAAACAGACAGGGTGGAGTCATGCCGGGCCCTGAGCCCCATCAAACTGAATAACCTGAATTTACAAAACCCGGAGGGAGGGCTGAAGCAGACATGGAGAGGTGAGAGTGGAAAAGAGTAGAGGGAGACCCCGGTTTATGAGCAAACCCAGTTCATCACAACTGGAGAGACAACGGGAGCCTCACCCCTCCCTGAACCCCATGTCCCGATCATCTTCCAGGAGGAACTGTTCCGAGTGGTCTCCTCCATGGCCCCTGTGGAAAAAGCAGCCAAGAACACCCCCTAACTGATACAGTGGTGAGCAGCTTTCAGCATACACAGACTCTAAACACAATATGGCATTAGGGGGTTGCACTGGGGAATTGTTTGCATGACTGGATTCATCATTTTAAAAGCATTTGCCGGGCTTCCCTGGTGGCGCAGTGGTTGAGAGTCCGCCTGCTGATGCAGGGCACGCGGGTTCGTGCCCCGGTCCGGGAAGATCCCACATGCCGCGGAGCGGCTGGGCCCGTGAGCCATGGCTGCTGAGCCTGCGCGTCCGGAGCCTGTGCTCCACAACGGGAGGGGCCACAACAGTGAGAGGCCGGCGTACCGCAAAAAATAAATAAATAAATAAATAAATAAATAAAAATAAAGTTCCCATGGAAAAAAAAAAAGAAAGAATGTATATATATGTATAACTGAATCACTTTGCTGTATGGCAGAAATTCATACAACATTGTAAATCAACTATGTTTCAATAAATAAATAAGTAAACTAGAGGTAATATTTTTTAAAAAAAAGAAATAGCAGGACTCTTGTTCAAAAATTAAGAATTTCAAGACAGCCACAGTGGAGTATTAAACCCAGCACGAGGCCCCTCTAAGGATGGAGACAGGTTGTGCGCTGTGAGGACAGCCCTACTATCTGGTTTGGTTCCCTGCAGCATCCTCATCCTTGGGGCCTGAGACGGCGCTTGGCACACCGTGGGTGCGCCTTGGTGAACACATGCTGAGTGAATGAGAGCAGGAGTGAGGGAGGGAGCGAGTTGGCCAGCAGGTGAAGGGGCAGCAGTCCAGGGCGGCGGGCAGCCCACCTGGTTCTTGCGGTAGTCCTCCTGGGAATGGCGCAGCACGCGGTAGCACAGGCGAAACATGTGCTGGTAGGGGGCGTTCTTCTGGTCCGACAGCTCCTCCAGCCGCACCAGGGGGCCCTCACCCCCCTTGTCACGGAACGGGGTCTTCAGAATGCCAAAGATCTAGGGGAGCAGGGAGAGTCAGGAGGGATCCCCACATCTGCCTGCACCCCTAACTGTCCCAGGAATCCTAAGCCCCAAACTGACCCTGCCTGGAAGCCACCCTGACATTAACCCTGAGCTGATTCTAACCTAGACCATGACCCCCGCCCACCCCTTAACCACTCCCCTCTCCTGGCTGGAATCCCAACGCTGGCCTCAGCCTGTCCCTCCCCTACGTGAATTCTAATCCCAACTCAGATCTTGGGCCTGGCTCAGTCTCTGGGGGAAGCGCTAAGGTTCACTACAGCTCAGGGGTCTGAGGCTAAGAGAAAAGGCAGGCCAGGCCCGTGTGGCCAGAGCTTAAGAGACCAGACACAGGCCTGCCTTGTCCAAAAGGATGGATGTGGGGATGTAGGGTTACATAAAGCCAGGCTGGCAAAGTGGTAACAAGTGAATTCAGGCAGTGTTCGTTGTACTATTCTTTCAATACTTTCTCAACGTTTGAAAATTTTCCTAATAAAAATTTAGAAAAACATCTTTTTAAAAAAGCACAAATTTGGGCTTCCCTGGTGCCGCAGTGGTTAAGAATCCACCCGCCAATGCAGGGGACAATGGGTTCGAGCCCTGGTCTGGAAAGATCCCACGTGCCACGGAGCAGCTAAGACCGTGCACCACAAACGCCAAGCCTGCGTTCTAGAGCCTGCGAGCCACAACTCCTGAGCCTGCATGCCACAACTACTGAAGCCCGCGTGCCTACAGCCCATGCTCCGCAGCAAGGGAAGCCACTGCAATGAGAAGCCCGCTAACCGCAGCGAAGAGTAGCCCCCGCTCGCCGCAACTAGACAAAGCCCATGTGCAGCAACAAAGACCCAACACAGCCAAAGATAAATAAATAAAATAAATAAATTTATTTAAAAAAAAAAAAAAAGCTCAAGTTCTCAGCCTGATATCTGAGTGAAAATCCTGGTCCTGCTGTTTCCTAGCTGTGGATTCTCGGTCAAGTTACTCCAACCTCTGCGTGCCTCAGTTTCCTCATGGGTAAAATGGGGATAATGATTAATAAATAAGCTCTCCCCAGGTTGGGAGGATCAAATGAGTCGATTCATGTAGGGCACTTAGGGCAGTGCCTGGTACATGCTAAGAGCGCAATAAATATTGCAGGTGTTGTTTTTTTTTAAAGAGGTGGTAAGATCAACATTTTTAAAAAATAATTTTTTTTTCAATTTTTAAAAAGAATTGATGAGAAACATAAGGGAGACTGCAGCTCAGCTGGAGATGGGAAAAGGCAAGCTCATGTTCACAAGACGTCCTGTTCCCAAAATTTAAAAAAAAATCTTTGGAAGCAACCTAAGCGTCCATGGACAGGTGAATGGATAGAGAAGATGTCATATATATATATATATGGAATATATACATGGAATATATATATGGAATACTACGCAGCCATAGAAAAGAATTGAAATAATGCCATTTGCAGCAACATGGAGGGACCTAGAGATTATCACACTAAGTGAAGGAATTCAGTCAGAGAAAGACAAATATCATATGATAGTATTTATATATATGGAATATAAGAAATGATACAAATAAGCTTATTTACAAAGGAAAAACAGACTCACAGACATAGGAAACAAACTTACGGTTACCAAAGGGGAAGCGGAGGACGGTCAAATTAGGAGTTTGGGATTAACAACTAACAAACTACTATATATAAAATAGATAAACGACAAGGACCTACTGTATAGCACAGGGAACTCTAGTCAATATCTTATAATACCCAATAATGGAAAAAATCTGAAAAAAAATATATATGTTTATGTGTGTGTATACACACACACACACACGTATAACTGAATCATTTTGCTGTACACCTGAAACTACCACAACATTGTAAACAACTATACTTCAATTAAAAAAAAAAAAAGAATAGTCAAACCCAGGTTGCAAACCCAGCTTTACCACTTCTTACCTGATGGACCTTTGGCAAGTTATTTCGCCTCCTGGAGCCCCAGTTTCCCAGATCTAAGAAGGAGTGATCTCGTTTCTGAGAAGTTCTGCTAGGCAAGGAAAGAGGAAAAATGTGAATCACATGGACAGAAAGGCCCAGGACATTGTTCTGAAGCTGCCTGCGTGTGAGCTGAGATTTTGAGTTTTACATCTAGGCGCTCTGTTGGGATTCATGTCATCCAAGAACTCAAAGAAATCCCAAGAAATCATCTGGAGATAAAACTCCAGAGTTTGGACCAGCGTCAGCACTTAATGTTTGCTGAAAGAATGGGAGGGAGAACAAGAGAATGAGTGGAGTACATACAAGAATTCAATCAAGACGGACTCCCTTACCTCTGAGTGAGACCCTCAACTGACCCCCTAAAAGGAAAGGAGATTGTACTTATTTGTTTGTTTACTTAATATGCATCAGGCATTGTTCTCAGTGCTTTACCTCAGTGTTTACCTGAGTAAACTAACTTAATATTCCCTTAACTAACCCAGGGAGGTGGTGGTATTATTATCCCCATTTCACGGATGAAGAACCTAAGCTCAGGGGTGAGTGTCTTGCCAAAGGGTCACACAACTAAAAGGGGAGCAAATCCAGGCTTCGACCTCAGGCATTTTGGCTCTGGGAAACCATGCTGCTATTCCAGTAAGGAGGCGGACACAGTGCCTGGGGGCTTGAGGGGGCTTGATTACTGGTCGCATCCATTTACACGAGCCAGCTCAGACCGGCTGCCCCTGAGAAGGTGTCCAGAGCCCAAGCAAGGCTGCCCTTGACTTCTGTTTTGAGTCAAGGGGCCCAGTTTAAGGACTTTACCAGCAAGCCCCGTCAACACTACCATGCCTTCTCTGAGCCTGGGGCTCGATTCTGCGAAGTATCATTGAGTCTACAGCAGCCATCCACTTCAAGTCTCCCAGAGAAAGCTCCTACCTGGCTCCTTTCCTCAGGCAGGAATAGCAGATAGGTCTGTCCCGGTGCCAAGTGTGGCCAATCAGTACTGGCTATACCTGCAACACTGGGTGGAAAAGGACTTGGGGTCACACCAGAACTCACCAGGAAAGACACCCCGGTCAGTCACTGATGTCCCCATGAGCACAGAACACAGGTTTCCTGTCACTGGCTTAGCATCTCACTCAACCTCATGGCTGAGGCTCCTAGCCCTCTGCTCTTTTGACCAACTGGGCTGGATGCCTTCCTCTGGTCACCTGCAGGATGTTAAGCCATTATGTCAGCCAGGATGTTACCAAATCAGGTTTGTTTGCCCGATGCTCAGCAAGCCAAACGCTGAGCTGCCAAGGTTTGCAGCAGAGAAAAGGTTTATTCCTGAGGCAGACAAGTGAGGAAACAGGAGAACAAATTTCAAATCTGCCTCTCCGAAGATAGGGTTTAGGAATATTTATCAGATAAAGGGGAAGGGTGGTCTGAGGCGTGGGGAAAAGTGATTGGAGGTAAGCAAAGTGAGGTAATCAGGGTTCTGCACAAGCATGGGTGAGTTTCATGGCTCTTTCTAGGACACATGTTCAGAAAGTGGCAGCGTTGGCATGTTCTGAAGGTGGAGTTTTTGGCCCTCTGATGCCAAAAGGTCATCCGTTGGACACTCACACAGGCCCAGTTGAGCGGTTGGTGGTCTCAGTAGGTCTGAACTGGGCAAGAGCTAGCTCCAAGTTTCTGAAAAACAATGTAAGCAGCAGTTACTATAGTGATCCATCCATCAGAGGTGTTGTCTTTAAGGAAGCTAGTGGGAGTTTAGCTTAAAATCAACTTAAAAGCAAGCGAGGCAGGTTGGTCTGGAGAGCCTAATCAGGTCAGCCCTCAGTTTCAAGAACTCTGCTGGTTGTAACAGAAATCCAGCTCTGTATGAGCAAACAATAAAGAGGAAAGAACTAGTTCACATCCCTGAATCATTTCGGAGCAGATTTCTCACCCTCTCCATCTCTCTGCTTTCTTCTGTAGTAACTCATTCTCACGTAGGTTCTCCCCATCAGTTACCAGTTTGCTAACCGTGTTCTTTATCTAGAGTTTCAGCAAAAGTCTCAGAATTGAATCTCATTGGCTACATCGACCCATCACATGACCACCCCTAAACCAACCACTCTGGCCAAAGGATGCCCCAGTGGGCTGTGCCTGGGTTACATGACTGCCTCTGAAACGGATGGGGAGTTGGGAGTGAGGTCAATTCCACTAACATTCTATGAACCTGGAGGGGGAAAGGGCTGGTTCTCCAAAGGAAACTTGTGGTGATTTTTTTCAGAAGTGGGAATGGATTCTGACACAAAGACATCATATGTCTACCGTGACTCCCGTATATCGAATACGTGCCCTCATTCAATGATATACTTAGTGCTCAGGTCTCTCTCCTATTCTATTCCTCCGCTCTACCCTGTCCCAGCCCCCTCCCTCCCTCTCCCAAAAGCACCCCATCCAAAGCCAGGTTCACTTTCAAAGCCACGTCCATTGTTCTAACCACTGGTTGCCCTGGAAAATCACACACTTCCCATCCAAGGCAGATGTGTTAATCTACTCAGGCTGCCATACAAAATACCACAGTCTCCTGGTGTGGCCTGTTCCTAGCAGAACCATTTTAAAGGTCAATGTAGTCCTTTATAAGAAGGAAAAAGTTGCTTGTGCTTTTGAAGGGGTCTAGATCCTAGTCATCTGTGTGTCTTTCCTCCTTTCTTCTGTGGTGACATCAAATAGCTATCCTGGAGCTGCCTTCTTCCAGTACCTACCTAGGGAAGAGAGGCCAGGGGTCAAAGGCCATGCCACTGCAACCGATACCTTTACAGGAGGGGAAAGATCATAGGGAAGGGAAGTCCTGGAATACCCTTGGTTCCACCATTCCTGTGTCCACCTGTCCTCCTCCACCACTGCCACGTGACTCTCCTGCCAGACTCCTGGTGGGAAGAGGTGGAGGAATGAGACATTGGGCCTGAGAAGTAGGGCGAGACCCTGTTATCGCAGATCTTGAAGGAATTTCAGCTGGTGCAGTTGGGCCAGGAAGCCCTGTGGGCCTCTGAGAGGGAGCATGATAAAACAGTGTTTTAAGCAGGTTTTTCTGGGAGAGGTTTTCACAGGCTGCATTAGAGCAGAGAGTCCCCCAAACTAGTCAATCAACCAACCCAACTAGTCTTCATTCTCTGGGTTTTTTCCCATAGACCTCAATCCTGGGGAGATAAGTTCTTCGCTGGCTCACATCAGAAAGGAGTTCTGCCACTTGACATTTTGTTTAATTATGGAAAATTTTCAGATATAATAAAAAATGTAGAGAATAATCTAATAAACCCCCCCTGTACCCATGACTGGGCTTCAACAATTATTAACTCAGGGCTACTTTTGTTTCATCTATAGCCCCACCCATCCCCTTTCCACCCTGGATTACTTTGAAGCTAATCCAGACTTCATATATCCTCAAGATGTTCATATTGTAAGTGCCCCAGAAGATCTGGAGATTCCATTCTCCTTGAGAAGAAAGGAAACCGGCCTGTTATTACTACGTCATTTAGCCAAGGAGATACTGCCCTTCCTCCTCCACAAACATGGCCCAGTTCTCCTTATTTAATATTATCCTTTGCCTCTTTATGAGAGGAAAATTGCAACTCCAGTTATTCTTGTCTGGAAATGCTCAGCTGGAGTGATTACAATGTCATCTCCCCGGGTACCGCCATTGCCCTCATCCTGCCACCTTGCCCACCCCCAGCTCTGCCCACTTTCTGGGTCTGAAGCCTGGTTTTCTAGCCTGCTCCCCACTTCCTCTTATGTGATTTTTGGGTGCCTCTCCCTCCTTCCCCAGGGAAGGATTTCAAGACACACAGATGGTCCAGGAAACCATGATAGCCTAAAAACCTTCTTTCCCATTTCATAAACCCAGCACAGAACCGTCTCTCTCCCATGCCCTGTATCAGCCTGCCAGTTGCTGCAGATCCTGGAATCAGAGAGAATTGGGCTTCTCATCTAAACACGGACTGACCTTGCACTTTCAAACCGTATGTTATCTCCACCCTGGCAATACTCCTCGAATAACTAATCAATGCAAAAGCAAGTTTGGGAGGAAAAAAAAAAGAGGCAACGAAAGTTATTATTATTACTTAAAGAGCCAGAGAAAGATAGCAAGGTCCTTCTAAAGTTACAACACCATCTTTAGCAGCTGCAGGGTACATTAAAGCGAGGGGCCGGGGGAGGGAAGATAGGGCATATTTCAAAGCTGACGGCTGCAGTAACAAAAAGCAAGGGGGGTATTGCGTGGAATACGCCAAGTGTTTGAAGTGGACAAGATTTCTAGCATGTTGCCTTGATGCCTGTACATACTTAATAACAGATGTTTGGTCTCTCTTGGCAGATAATTGTCCTGCTGTAAGGTTGACTTGACCTGCCTGAGCGATCCGGCTTCGAATACCCCAGCAGTAACCAACGAACCCAGCTTCTCTCTTTTTTACTAGCAGAATGCTCAGCCACGCTTCCTTTTAAGCACATAATTACTCAGCGACAACTGAAGCCCATCTATCCCCCTCTCCTAATGGCCACGGAGCCATTTGGCCATAATTTATGGGGACAGGGTTCAAAGTTTTAATAATATTTGGATAATATCATTGCCCACACGTCGGTGGCGTCGTGATGAATAGAGGGGAGTGGGCTGATTTTGATTCCGTGCGTGACAGCGCGAGCCTTAACGACTGGGTGCCCGGCATGGCCTTTATGGAAACTGCCACCAGGCCATCAGCTCATGAATTATAGATCTGGGCATGAGGGATTATAAACAGCAGTGGGGATCACACAGGGACGCTTGTTCATGAGGAACTGTCCTGTTAGTGCCTCCTCTTATGCAGATAAATGAATCGCAGGGAATACCGAAACGGCGTAAATAAACCCTTAGCGGATAACAGATTAGCACATCAACATAAAAACCCAGTGCCGGGGCCTGCTCGGGGATATTTATGTTTATACTCTCTGCTCAAGTGGCTCGCTGGTTTTTTGGCTTCTTCCTGCTCGCCTCATAATTCCCGCATCCTAACGGCACCTCTGGGCACGTTTCTCGGATGCTCTGCGGAGCCCGTTGGCATTTGTACACCAGTTTGCTCAAAGAATCCCTTTTGGACAGGCAGATGGGTACAGGATGCTCATCCAATACAGGACAGACTCGATTAGAATTGCCTTGGTGGAGTCATGGAGTGCCCTCCAAACACTCCACATATAGGCAAGCGCTAACGGGATAAGAGGAGGCATTTCTGCCCCGAGAAGCAGAAAGAAGGGACGGGGTCTCAGCCATAAGCCTTAGCGATGATCAAGTTCAACCCATACCGCTGCCAGAGAGCAGGTGGCCAAAGTGAGACTGAGAAGGGAAGGAACTCCCTCTAAATTTTACAACTTTGTTGCCAAGTCAAGAGCTCTGACTCCCAAGTGGTGCCCCCAGCTGCCTTATCTGGCCTGAGTTTTCTCTCCCAGAAACGTAAGCGTCCAACACCAGCCCCCAATGATAGCGTTAAAACTAAAACAACGTCTGCCAGCTTCCTCCTGTTCATCTAGACTGACTCACCCCAAACTTTGACAAGGTTCACGTGCCATGAGCAAGCGCTGAACTTACGCACTCGATATCCATTTAGTCTGAAGGATTTATTTCGAAAGAACAGCAATTATAGCCGCACCTCAGAATAACCAGGAAATGGCACATTTAGATCTCTTTAAATAGCTTACAGGCGTTCTAAATAGCTCTCGCCTACGCCCAGGTTCTGATCTTGAGCTGTCACTTGCCTGGGCCTTCTCGCTAGACACCAGGAGCAGGTGGGAGCAGGTTGCAAACACCTCAGCTTGTTTCTCTACTGTGAGGCATTGTGTACGATCCTTTCTGCTTTCCAAAGCATCTAAAGACATGTTACCTTATTATTATTTTTTTAATCGTACCAGGAGAAAGGAGGTAGCAGAAAGGCAACAACATTTATCGAACCCCAACGTTTAAAAAAAAATTATCATACAGGGACTTCCCTGGCAGTCCAGTGGTTAGGACTCCGCGCTTCCACTGCAGGGGGCACGGGTTCGATCCCTGGTCAGGGAACTAAGATCCTGCATGCTGCTTGGAGTGGCCAAAACAAACAAACAAACAAAACCCCAAAACAACAAAAAAATTATTATACAAAAATTAACTTTGGGAGGTTCACAGTTTTAAGAATTTTATCACATATACAGAGTCCTGTAGCCACCAACACAATCAGGATACGGAACAGAATTATCACCCCTAAATATCCCTCCTGCTGGTTTTTTAAAAAGTCAAATCTTCTCCCAACCCCTAACCCCTAAGGCCCATCAACCACTGATCTGCTCTCCATCACTTTTTCTGTCTTCTGGGAATGTCATATAAATGGAATGATATAGTACTCCACCTTTGGAAACTGGCTTCTTTCACACAGCACAATGTCTTTGAGTTCCATCCAAGAGGTTGCCTGTATCTAGTACAGCCTTTTTTTTTTTTTTTTTTTTTTTTTGCTGAGTCATATTCAACTGCAGACTGGATATCGAGTCAGGGTATACCAGGCATTTCTGGTTATACCATCATTATACCATCATTTCTGAGATGACCATAATGCTGGCAGCTACGAAACCTAGTACATCCATCCTAGTATTTTATTATATTAACTCATTTAATCTCTCAACAACCCGATGGGGCAGCTACTAGCATTATGTCTATTTTGCAGACAAGTAAATCAAGCAATAGAGAGGTGACATAGCTTGCCCAAGGTCACACAGTAGGTAAGTACAAGAATCACTTGTGAGGTTAGAACTGGGTCCAGCCTTGTATTTCATAATGAGAGATCATAATTGTAAATGTTTCTGGCAGGGAGATGAGACATTTAAATCTCCAGGGAGGTATAAAAAGCTGATAGCTTTTTCCCTTCAAGAAGCAGGCTATGCTGGGGATCGGGGACAACTGACATGACCAGAAGAAAAACAAGAAAAAGGGACCAAGCTCTCCCTCTACACCATATTGCTAAGGCCCACTTAAAGAGTTTGCACCCACCTACACACATCCCAGGAGACAACCACATTTGAACTGAATACAGTGGCTGATAGATAGGATATATCTCGACCTCCGTTCATCCTGCCTGGGCTCAGGGATTGGAAAGAGAACCAGACCTGAGAATTTGGAATTACTTACCATGAATCCCGGGGCTGCCGACCTCAGGCTTCCTGAAGGGCAGTCATCAATCATCAGCGTTCTTACCCAGCCCGAGATGCTCCTGCTGCCTTTAGAACCATAACTGCCAGTAAAAGTAGGTGTGGATTCCAGGAGTCAACCTACCCCGTATTGTTCATGTGGGGAAACTGAGGCCCAGAAAGAGAATGGGCTTTTGCCCAAAGGCACACAGCAAATCAGTAGCAGATCCAGCCTGTAACCTAGATCATGTCTCCCACTCACCCACTCATCCATTCATTCAACAAATACTGTACTTACCACATGCCAAGTACTTTTCTAGATGCTAGAGACAAATGATGAATAAGACACAACACTTGCCATCATGGAGTTATAGTTTTGGCAGGAAGAAAGACATTAAACTAATGATCACAAAGAAACAGATCATTTCAAACTGTAACAATAAAAACTATAAAATTGTCTCAAGAGCCTCAGGCAGTGTGTTTCCCAATAAACCTAGCTGCTTCCATTTCTTAAAGGAAGGAGGGCAAAGTTTCCTGCAGTGGTAGACACTTCCACATGCCCTCGAAATAAGGTGATGCAAAAGTAGTTATATAGTTCTATAGCTTTTTATTATAGAGGTCCAATGCTGGCTCCCCAGTGATCCCTAACAACCTGTTGATAAGGCAAAGCTGAGTCTATTGGTCACTGCGGTGGAAAGTGCCCCTTTAACGGAGCTTGGGTAGCATCTTAAAGAGGGAAAGGCGGGGTCATTTTTACTGAGATTCTGTACTCTGATTTAAGGAGGGTTTTCAAAGTGGCGGGAGGGGCAGTTGGCTAGCATTCAGTAAGGACCATGTTAAGATAGCTGAGGATTGATGGAAACAGCAAGGTGACGATCTTGACACGAGGGTTCCTAAGAGTCTTGGGGGATAAGATGTTGTTAGAGGCTTGCTGCTGAAGAGTTTATGGGCTACTCCTGTAATGAACAGCAAAGTTAATTGACTGGGCAAAAGTATTCACGGAATGGTAAAGTTACGCTAATGAAGACAATAAAATAGTAGAGACATGTTACTATTAGACGCTAAGCCATGTGGGATAGACGGTTTTGGTTCTCATAAGGTAACACCTGCTCATTATAAGACAGCCAAGAGAAGCAGTGATGTTGATGATGATGATGATAGTCACCATTCTACGCCAATCAGTGAGTGTTAGGAAGGAGTTGGGGAGTTCAATTTCGCAGAGGTTTGACTCAAGTTCAGAGGGGCAAAGATGCTCAGCCCGAGTTCTCTAGTTTGAAGCAGGAGAACCAGGATTCACATGTAAATCTGTCTGCCTCTGACCATGTTCTCTTGCCACCCAGCCAAAAGAAAAGAGTTTCTTGATCTCATCACTGATAACCAATTCCAACCTTTTGGCGATCATCCTTTCGGTCTTTTTTCTGTGCATATATGAACATACATGATTTTCGTCATAGTTCAATTATTTTTACCCAACTGTCTCTAGCTCTTTGCTCAAGTCACATTTTTCTTTCTTGCTGGCCCAAATCCACTGCTGCTTTTCTGCGGGGGGCGGGGGGGGGGAAACATTGCCAAGTTCCTTTGGAAATCACCCTACCCTCTTCCACTCTCAGCCATGCCATTCAAATGGAGTTCACCATCCCACCCCACCTTCTTCCTATTTTAATTACCCAGGTCTGGCCAGTTGGCTTGGACATGAATCAAAGCAACTGATTCTGGGAGAGTCATGCAATGGAAGTTGGGCCAAGGAAAGTCTTCCTGGAACTTTTTCTGAGGCCACTGTGGGAATATGCCCACTTTTCTCCAGAATTTTAAGCATAAAGATTCAATAAGCTTAAAGTTGCCAGTGACCATCAGTCAGGGAGAATCTGTCTGAAAATGAAGTCCAGAAAGAAGAAAGCAGGGCCAACATACAGGATTCTGATAAGTTGCCTGAGCCTCTGGATCTAGCTATGCCTGAAGCTTCTTGAACTCTTTTGAACAATACAGGCATAGAAGCCAATAAATTCCTTTTATGGTTTAAGCTAGTATGAGTCAGAATCTAGCCCATAAACCTAAAATCCACAGGCTTTTTCCAGTTGTTCTAAGCTCTTGGACCTCATACCTAAGGCTGGAGAGTTGAGATACAACCCTGGAATCCTCAGTAACTCACACTTCATTCATGGCCACCCATAGAAAACTGCTTCAGCAGCAGTTTATACTGTTCAAACCTTTCTGTTTTACATAAACTGCTCATTCTGATTTGAATGTTTGTTCCCACAAGTCTAACTGAAGGATTTTGCCTCAGTCTGGAAGGTTCAAATTAAGGATATCCTCTGTGAAGTCTGCCACCTGACCACTGCCATCTTAATCACCACCACCACCACCATCACCACCACCACCATCACCACCACCTTCACCACCACCACCATCACCTCCATCACCATCATCACCACCATCACCACCAACACCATCACCTTCACCACCACCACCATCACACCCAAACAGAAGAAAG
>NC_041230.1:23652531-23658451 GCF_002837175.3 Physeter macrocephalus | reverse complement strand
CCACCATCTCCATCACCATCACCACCACTTCCACCATCACCATCTACATCACCGCCTCCACAACCACTGTCACCACCACCACCATCTCCATCACCATCACCACCACTTCCACCATCACCATCTACATCACCGCCTCCACAACCACTGTCACCACCACCACCATCTCCATCACCATCACCACCACTTCCACCATCACCATCTACATCACCGCCTCCACAACCACTGTCACCACCACCACCATCTCCATCACCATCACCACCACTTCCACCATCACCATCTACATCACCGCCTCCACAACCACTGTCACCACCACCACCATCTCCATCACCATCACCACCACTTCCACCATCACCATCTACATCACCGCCTCCACAACCACTGTCACCACCACCACCATCTCCATCACCATCACCACCACTTCCACCATCACCATCTACATCACCGCCTCCACAACCACTGTCACCACCACCACCATCTCCATCACCATCATCACCACTTCCACCATCACCATCTACATCACCGCCTCCACAACCACTGTCACCACCACCACCATCTCCATCACCATCATCACCACTTCCACCATCACCATCTACATTACCACCTCCACAACCACTGTCACCACCACCATCACCTCCATCACCATCATCACCACTTCCACCATCACCATCTACATCACCGCCTCCACAACCACTGTCACCACCACCACCACCTCCATCAGCATCATCACCTCCACCACCATGACCCCCCCGCACTGGGCTGATCATGCAGCCTTTGTGCCACTTCAGAAGGGCTTTCACAGCATGTGCCGGTGGCTTTGCAAGCTTTTTGTGCAAGTTATTTGTGTCCTCACTGGACAGAGAGCTCCTTGAGGGCAGAGACTCTGATTTAACACTGAGCCCCCAGCAGCCTGCACATGGCCTTGACCAGAGCGAGAGCTCAGACAGGATACATTCACTAAACGATGGAACATGACATTCTGATGAAACCCCAATTCCTGCAGCGAAAGCTGAGAAAGTGTTCTTGATTCACTCCCAACCCCCATGATGATGAGAATGATGATGGTGATGATGGTGATGGTGGTGGTGATGATGATGGTGATGATGGTGATGGTGGTGATGGTGATGATGATGATGGTGATGATGGTGATGGTGGTGATGGTGATGATGATGATGGCGATGATGGGGATGATGGTGATGATGGTGGTGATGATGATGATGATGATATCTAGCACTTCATGCCAGTCTTTGGGGCCTGAGAACTGAGGAGGAGGTCTGGACAGGGCTTTAACTTAGGGGGAGCTCACTCAGTAGACTGGGAACTTCCTGAAGGCTTGTACCAACTCTGATTCAATCAATGCTTGGACCCCAGAGTCTTACCAAATAGGAACCAGAAGTCAGCCAATATTTGTTCAATGATCTTTATTTTCACTTATTTACTTTTTAACCTGCAATTAAATCCCCTAGTACAGTAGTTCTCAAATTTCATGGGTGCATCAGAAATCCCCCAAGAGCTTATTAAAACACAGATCGCTGAACCTTCACCCAGAGTTTCAGATTCAGCAGGTTGGTGTGGGTCTGATCATTCGAATTTTTAACAAGTGTGTCCTGGTGATGCTGACCCTGCTGGTCCAGGGACCCCATTTTAAGAACTGCTGCCCCAGTGGAAGGAGAGTAAGAAGCCACTGTGATTCTGAATTGGGAAGGACCAGACGTCCCTACCCCATTTCTCCCATCCTGTGCCCCACATGGCAAGGCCTTCCTGGGCCACCAGGGCAAAGGTCAGAGGTCTCATCCAAGATCCAGCAGAGAACCTGGAGCTAGAGCAGAGGCAGACTCTACCTGGGGAAAAGGCAGATCCCTAAGGGTGAGGGACCTCCCATTTAGCCAACAAACAGAAGGGGCTAAATATGCAACTGGACCTGCTTTTTTTGAGTAAACACAGGGCCGCCTGTGTAAACACGTCTACTGGAGGATTAAGAAGAGCGGGGCTGGGCTTTTTTTTTTTTTCTTTCCTTTTTTTTTTCCCTTTTTTTTTTTAAAGCACTGAGAAAAGCCATTAAGGGATTAACACCCCGATTTATGAAAATGGAGGATGATAAAGGAACAATGGGGTGACAGCATTGTGTAAACGACATTGATTCATTTCAGAGACAGGACTGCTAACTGGGAGAAATGGAGAAATAAATGGGACAATGAGGGGATGCTTTTACCAGCTTGTCATTAATTAGCCGAGAGTACAATTCTTTTATTGTCCTTTTTGAAAAATACAAAATTGGTAGGAAAATACAAGCACTGAGCGAAGCGATTATTCTATGTCACGGGCTGACATCTGCTTTTCCTTTTCTCCCAAAGCTTGCCTCCGGAAGTGGTTTTTTTAAGGGAGGAAAAGAAACTCTCCCCCCTCCACCCCGCAAAAGGTTCTCGTGGGGTTGGGGAATGAAATGACACCCCAACCCACAAGTACACCGCAAATTTCTCAGCAGTGGAGGGTGGCCTCGAAGGTAGAAACACCCGCTTGATCCTTTACCTGGAGGGAGTGAGGGCTGGGAAGTGAGAAGCGAGCAGGCTGCCCGGAGGTCTCTGGCAGTGGGTTGGGAAGGGATGAGGCGCTTGGGAGAAGGAAGATGAGCTGCTGGGAGCAGCAAGACCAACCAGCAAAGTAGCCCCCACTGGGCTCAACAGCTGGGCCCGTCCGGCTCTGCAGACCGACTCTCACCCATTTCGTCTACAATGGGGAACTGAAGCATTTGAAATAAGCCCGTGTTGGGATGCAGGTCATGAAAAACCTTCTCCAGACCAGGAAAGTGGGCTCAAGTCCTGACAGCAATGGCTTTTCCCCAGAACAGTGCAAGTGTCAGACCTGTCTGGGGGAAGGATGCATGTCTGGATTGATAGGAGTTTAGATACGACTTCTCTGGGCCCAGGAGGGCTTCTATCAGCCTGGGCAGGGGAGCAGGGAATGGATGGCATGGGCTTAGGGCCCTGGAGACTCACAGGGTAGACGCACAGCACGTCTACGTGGACCCTTGATGGAATAAGCAGGGTCCGTGACGCCCAGATGGTCCTCACCCCATTGGCCAGGGCAGAGGTACAGCTGCACACAGGAGCAGGGCTGTTTGGGTCTGAGTCCCGGCTGCCTCTCCATTTCTAAGGGCCATTTGTAAATCTGAGTCTCTCACGTTTAGATTCTAACTTGTCAGACATAGAAAAGTTGGCCAACTGTGGCTATTTCTAGAAAAAGTCAAACAATCACACAAGGGTTAATAGCACTTATTTAAAAAAAAAAAAGGAGCTCCCAGAAACAGTGTGCCTGGCAAAGAAACTGTAAACAGCTCTCCCATTGTTCTTGCCTCTGTGACTACTGGTCATTGTTTGGCCTTTAATCTGGAAACGCTATAGATATAAATATCGCTATCTTTATAGCATTGTATCTTTACAGGCAAAGATAAAACAATGGATCTTTGCATCTCTAAGCGTTATACGTATATAAAGATATCTTTATTCGGGAAGATTATGTATGTGTGCCTCACATATAAATGTTGAACCATCGTAGACTTTCCTCCATACACACACACCATATTCAGTGTCTCCTGTGTGCCAGGCACTGCTCTGGTGGTGGGCTTACAGTAGTAAACAAACAAGAAATCTCCCCCACTCTCATTCCCTACAGAATTTACATGGCTGTCTGTGAAAACAGAAAAGGAATATGTAATAGAAATAGGTCACATAATAATTAGTGCTATGGAGAAAAATGAAGCATAGCTGGGGGTAGGGGGACGGCTTCTCTGATAAGGTGCCAGCTGAGCAAAATCCTGAGCTGGCAGCCATGTGGGATGAAGGGTGTTCCAGGCAGAGGGCAAAGCGCATGCAAAGGCCCGGAGGCAGGAGGGTACTTGGTGGGTTTGAGGCACAGAAAGAACTAAGCTGGAGGAGTGAGAAAACGGGGACAAAGTCCAAGACAAGGTCCTTGTAAGGGCATTGTTGTTTACCTGGAGGGTGATGGGGGCCATTGAAGGGCTGTGAACAGAGTAATAGGATTTAATGGTTGAGTCAATAGGACCACAGTGACTTCAACGGGTAGAATAGACCAAAGACTGTGTGTATATTTAAGATGCTCACCTAGACTGCTTATTTCAGGCACCTACAGGGGCCAAGCAGGTCATAAAGGGAATGAATTATAGGGAATGGTGGGGAGAGTGGCAGACAGGAGGCTGCCTGCTGGTGTAAAGGGGCAACTACTACTCAGCTCCTGATGCTTGCTGAACTTGAAAGATATGAACATAGAGTAGCCATATCTTGTCATCTTAAAGCAAGGCTGCATTTTCAAATGAACACTCCTGATTTTAAAGTTGAAGCCTGACAGACCACCAGTTTAGACTCTTTCCTGAATCTCTTATCAGGCAAGGAACACTTGCACAATAGACCTTCTTACCCTTCCTTTATTATCTGGCTGCCAGGAGGCTCAAGGATACGTTTAACTTTAAAGCATTATAACTATACTGCATAAAATTCTTGGCAATGTCCTCTCTTTCCTTCTCCCAGTTGTCATAGTTTAATATGATTTCTAAACGTCCAGTTAAAGACCATGTGCTTTTTATTATAAGCAACCTCAAATTATGATATGTGAGGAATAAATTCTAAGTAAACTAGACTATGAGAGAATAGCTACTGTGATCATACTCTTTTATAACCATGGATTATAGGTGTTCAGGAAAAAAAAGCATTGTGATAACATACGTTATTAAATGTTTGCCTTATGTAGGGAAGCTTATGTTATCATGTCTGCAGGTTTCCCCAGGACCAGAGCTGGCTGTCAGTTCTCTACATCCTCCCCCCTTATAGGTCTGTTGCTGCCAATTCTTGCCTCCCCGATTCCTCCTGTTCTGCCCAGTGATTTGACTTGAAATGTCTCCAACATTCACACTCCGACTGCCAGCTCAGCCTGCCTTGATTCCCCAGAAAGGCACCTCTGGCTCATATCAATTGGAACCCACGCAAACCCTTTAGACCAGGGATCCCGCATGCCAAGTCTGGTCAGTTGGAAGTGGCTGCTAAAAACACCTGTGTTAAGAAGGAATCTGAGGCCATGCTTAGGTGAAGTAGGAAAATGCAGATTGGTAGATTAGGGACATCTGTGGTCATTAACAAGTAGGTCTTTTTCCATGGCGTGAGTAGGGGCAGGGCAGGAATTCTCCCTTCTAATAGAATCATATATAGGGACGCAGGTGAAATCAGAGTCTGCCAACTGGAGGCTGCACGCCTGCTTTGTTTGACCAGCAGTCATCAGCCTTTAAGGGTAAGGGGTCAAACTCTGTCTTCTACAGATCACACTTAACCTCTCTTGAGCTTCAGTTTCCTTACCTGTAAAATGGGGAGAATAGCTGTGTCCTATTTCACAGGACAAAGGGGATGAGTCAGTGTAAAGACTTTAACTCAGTTGTCGTAAGTATAAGTGGTCCGTGAATATTATCTATTCTTGCCTTTATTACCATTACTTTTCAGAGGGTCACTCTTGGGTCCCCGCATAGCTCTTCAACTCCCCTTGCTCCACATGAGCAGAGAGGCCCATGGAGCTGTATGCTTGCTGTACTAGAGTCAAATCCAAGGAGCCATAAGGGCACAGAAAAACCTGGCAAGTATAGCCCTGTCCAGAGAAAGCCCACCAGAGAAGAAACCAAAGCCAGTTTCAAGAAGTTTTGAGAAACTGTTGGTAAATAAAAATCAAGCAGGCTTGGGCTTCCCTGGTGGCGCAGTGGTTAAGAGTCCGCCTGCCGATGCAGGGGACGTGGGTTCGTGCCCCGGTCCGGGAAGATCCCACGTGCCGCGGAGCAGCTGAGCCATGGCCACTGAGCCTGCGCGTCCGGAGCCTGTGCTCCGCAACGGGAGAGGCCACAGCAGTGAGAGGCCCGCGTACCGCAAAA
>NC_041230.1:23644661-23652475 GCF_002837175.3 Physeter macrocephalus | reverse complement strand
CCCGCGTACCGCAAAAAAAAAAAAAAAAAAAAAAAAAAAAAAAAAAATCAAGCAGCCTGATATCTTTGGCTAAAAGCTCTGTTTTGCAGTAACCAGTGGAGTCATGGTCCCAGCCTGGGAGCCACACATGCCATGGTTACTAGTCATCATCCTTCCCTTTGAGATGGCAACACCTCTGCAGGGAACTAACCGTGGTGAAGCTTGGGAGAACTGGGTTCATTTATTAGCCATGAGGCCAATGGTGGTCATCACCTGGAGAGCCTGTTAAAATACAGATTGCAGGGCCCCGCCTCAGAGTAGCTGATTCAAAAGGTCTGGGAAGAGGCCTGAGAATTTGCATTCTAGCAAATTCCCAGAGGACACTCACACTTTGAGAACCACTGGCTTAGGATGAGTCACTTCATCTGTAAGATGGGAGCAGTGACGCACCACCAGGATGGTCCTGAGGGTCAATTACCTTCGTGGATGTGAAAGTGCCATGTATTAAATGGCACCATCTAAATCTGAGTTGTTCATCATACTGCTTACAAGTGTCCCCAGAGTGAAACTGGTGTACAGGTACACAATCGTAAGTAACATCATTATTGAACCCCTGTGATGTGCTCAGCACTGCTGAGAGCACAGGGACTGAGGAAATGGTCCCTACCACCCCCCAGCAGCTGCCCGTCCCATTACCTTTCTCCTTTTACACTCAAGAAAGCCCTTTGGTATATGTTAATCCCAAACTCCTAATCTATCCCTATCCCCCTTTCCCCTTTGGTAACCATAAGTTTGTTTTCTATGTCTGTGGGTCTATTTCTGTTTTGTATGTAAGTTCATTTCTATCATTTTTTTTTACATTCCATATATAAGCGATATCATATGATATTTGTCTTTCTCTGTCTGGCTTACTTCACTTAGTATGATAATCTTTAAATCAACTATAATTCAAGAATAAAAATATTTTTTAAAAAACCCCTTTGGTTTAGTATCTCCATTTTACAGGAGAAAATGGTAGCTCTCAGATTTGATGAGACTTCCCAGAGGCCACCTAGAGTGGACACTTTCTGGTATGCCTGAGCGTCTGCCAACAGTCACCCCCCGACACGACCCCCCGCCCCTTCCTCTCAGAACTGCCTTCGCACCTTCAGAAGCTGACGTCATCTTCATGCCTTGTGACCCTGACATTCTGACCAGAATTGTTGGATCAAAGGTCGAGCTCTGACCTAAGATGGTCCAATTAACATCTCCCTCCTGGGAATGGAGAACTGCTAGTAAGAGACAGCAACTAAATGTGTTGACCAGAGGGTACCAGTGGGGTGCACGAGTGAGGAAGGAGAGTGATGAAGCCTGCACACAGAAAGCATCAGAGATAAGGACAAAAGTTCCTGTTTCCAGTCACTTCCTGGGCCCCTACTCCATTCCTGAGCTTGGATTCCATGACAGAGCACCGTAGAGAGTACAAGTTTTTGTTTTTTGCTGTAAAGAAAACTTATATCAAGTGACATTATATGATAAAGGTATTACTGAATGTCACTCATGTAGCTAAAAAGTCCAGAGGTAGTTTTGGACTGGTTTGGTTGCTGAAATAATATGACCAAGGGCCCAGTTTCTCTCTCTCTCTCTTTTCTGCCCTTTGTGATGTAGAATTCATTCTCAGGAACCCTAGGGTCCTTTGCAGCTCTAGGCTTTTCTTCGTTGGTAGCAAAATGGCTGCAGTAGTTCTGGACCTCACACCATAAACCATGCTATCCAAAGGAAGAGAGAATCCCTTGCAGTTGGCCCTGTACAAATCCTAAGATTCACGCTCATTGGCCCAGACGAGGCCACATGCCTATCTCTGAACCAATGGACAAGGAGATAAGATATGCTCTTTGGATTGAACCAATCAGGACTGTCCCTTGGGGTAAAAGGTGGGGTCTATCCTTCCCACACCATGTGATTGATATGGGAGAAAGAATTCCCTACAGGACAACTGGGTATTTTTGGTGGAGATGGGAGACAAAGGATAGATGCTAGGAAAACAACCAACACATACCAATGACATCCTAAATGTTTAATAAATGCGTCTTTTTTGTTTACTCTTTCTTGAGTTAATTTTTAACTTTCAACAAAAAATTCCTATCTAAATAGGTACATGTAATCTTCACCCTTTACTTTCATTTATCCCAGTCATTTCTGGGAAGCCCCTGGGATACTCTTGACCAGTTTAAGTAGGCGAGAGGAAAAGAAGCCAAATCTCACTCATCAGGGAGATAGAAGTTTCGTTGAACTTGGTCAAGCTCTACAAAACCTTAACAGAAATAGACTTATTGTGACGAATAATAAGATATGAACAAGATCTGAAAGAATAATACTAAGTAAAATAATGAGAATTAATTCACAATATTAAAAATGCAAATCCGACATATTTCATTAACTTATAATAATCCATTTCAATCAAGATTTTGTTGCCTGACTTGTCGTGAAAGAGTCTTAGCTTCAGTCACTGTGATTTTTTTTTAAGACTATTTTGTTTTACCAGATTTCTCGTATTCGCATAGTATGCATATAAATATTTGCAGAGAGGGTCTTCCCTGGTGGCGCAGTGGTTGAGAGTCTGCCTGCCGATGCAGGGGACACGGGTTCGAGCCCTGGTCTGGGAGATCCCACATGCTGCGGAGCAACTGGGCCCGCGAGCCACAACTGCTGAGCCTTCACATCTGGAGCCTGTGCTCCACAACAAGAGAGGCCACGATAGTGAGAGGCCCGCGCACTGCGATGAACAGTGGCCCCCACTTGCCGCAACTGGAGAAAAGCCCTCGCACAGAAGCGAAGACCCAACACAGCCAAAAATAAATAAATAATAATTAAAAATGAATATCTGCTAAAAATATATATATATTTGCAGAGAGGAAAACTTTCAAAATCTTACTCAATGAGAAGAGTGAATAAAATTTCAGAACCATCACAAACACTTAATCCATCGATAATGCTGCATAATTTGCAGGATGGGTGTAGCTGCTTTGGAAAAAAATGCCAGAGACAATAGCCACCCACCCTTCTAGAAAATGCCGAATCACCAATGTGCCCCGACGGCAGAGAACAATGTTGTATGAAGAACACAGATGCTGAAGTCTCGAAGTCAAAGAGCAATAAAAATGTCGGACTTTTCTGGTTGAAGGCATTTTAGGAGTGCCTTATCCATGGCACTCCATGGATAAGTGACTTATCCATCCTTTATGTTTGCCCAAAAGGAATATGTGATTAAAATCATGTCTAAATACATTTACAAAAGTTCTTCCAACCTATTTAATTTCAAAATCCTAATGATAAGAAATATTGCCTGATATTTATTTGATGGCATTGTTTTCCTTCTTAGTGGTTTGTGAAATGATCACTGTACCTTGACAGCATCCTGGATTCGACAGAAATATGACAGTCTCATAACCTAAAGGCTCCCATGATGCAATCCCACTGAATTATTATTGTGGGTATAGTTCGTTTTTCCTGCCAGTGGCCACTCTCCTATACTCCGTACGCTATTTTCTTTTCTTCCTCTCATATGCATGCATCACAGCCAAAGTATAGTAAGCCTTCACGTTTAGCTCATTCCCTGGTAAGGATATTATTTGTGGTTCTATCCGAAAGAGTCAGTGCTTTTTGCAATTTTACAATAGCACAAATGCTATTATATTCAAACTTTTCCTGTGGTTGAACACCTGACTTCCTCCATGAATGTAAGATCTGTAAAACATAGTAACCATATTCAAACACATTACCCATTTACTGACAGGCACAGATGATTCCAATGCAAATGGAGGGCAATTCAAACAAACAAATACTTAGTGTTATCCAATGAAGTGCAAACAAGATCCGAATAAATGAGTGGGCACATTTACTTCCTGCTCAGGCATCCATTCCTTATTGGTTGGTCTTTATGTCTTCAGTGCCTCCATCCGAATGGGTTTCGTCAGCCAAGTTGCCTTACATCTCCCGCTATTTCTAGAAAATTAATGCTAGAATTACTGCTAGAACCATGTGAAAACATGATCGTGCCTCTTGCAAATCTTTCCTCTCGTTCATGGCCGATCATTCCATTACGTCATAATTGTCATACAGCTATAGCGTAAATATATAGTTATTTCCATCTCTCTGTCCAGATGGTCGGTTACACGATAATTAAAGTATGTTTGTACTTACTGGGTTTAATTACCAGATAATCAGGAAGAACATGCAAATTGCTAGGTTGTTGTAACACAGTCCATTGAATCAAGGAAAACCTGTGTATTGCATATAAGTAAACAAGCTCTTACATGGGATTATGCCCTGTAACCTGTGACGACAAGAAGGTTTGAGATTTGTTATAGGTCCATTGTGTGGGTTCGCATTACACTTGTTGAGCTTGGATTAATGTCCAGATTATAAGGAAATGTAATGGGAGAGATGATCATGCTGCCACGCCTGACATGGGGACAATGGGGAACTGGCCATAGGCGTGATTGAATAAGGCGCCAGCTCTTGGCTCCCAAGTCCTACTCTGTTCCAACCTAGGGCATTCCAGAGTCACGTGCAAGCATCTATTCTCAGCCCAAACATGTACCTGCCCAAGTAATGACAGAGAGAGAGTACAAACTATCAACCAAATAAACCTCTCCCAGGAACAAAACGTCACTCTAGATAGAAGCCAACTTATAGTTCTCTGGTGTGTCCAGTTTGCCACCAGTGCTATAACTAAGTGTTTCTCTCCCTTTATCACCCCAAGCGGAGCAGTCTAGATCAACATCTTCTGATTCCCGTGACCGGACTACTGTTGCACATTCATTTTCCTACTTTCCCCTTCATGACTTCCTCTTGGAAATCCATGTTGTTCTAAAGAAGCCAACTTCATCCCTGCTTCCAGAGTGAAACCTACGACCTTTTCAGTCAGCATCTTCCCTCAGGGATTGGCTTAGGGTTGGACATATGCCTCAAGCCATTTAAGCCAATCTTAGAACAGAACGTTTTCTGGAGATGTCAGAAGTATCCCTCTTAAACCTGAATGATGAAGTCTGAAGCCTCATGAGCCACTAAAAGCCATCTTGCAGCCATAAGGAAGAAACTGGGTCATGAGTGACATAATTGAGCCACAGGATCCAGCTTTACCTGCAACCTATATTGGTATTTTCCAATTACATAAGGGGATAAACTCCCTTTATTGTTTATGTCACCTAGCGTTGGGGTTTCTGTCATTACAACGAGAAGCATAATAACTTATAAAGTTGCCACGACTTATCTCCCAGGTTTATCACAGGAAATTCCTTATAGATTTTTTGTGGAACTTTCTGCCCCGCTATCTGGACATGAGCAGCCTTCATGTTCTGATACATCATTTCTTCCCCACCCACCCCCAGCAGTTTTATTGAGGTATAATTGACATAACATTGTATTCATCTTCCGTATACAACATGATGATTTGAAATATGTGTATATTGCAAAATGTTACCACTATCAGCTTAGTTAACATTCATCACCTGACATAGTTACAAATTTCTGTGTGCATGCTGAGAACTTTTAAGATCTTAGCAACTTTCAAATACACAATACAACACTGTTAACTTTAGTTACCAGGCTGTACATTACATTCCCAGAACTTAGTTATCTTATAATTGGAAGTTTGTACCTTTTGATAACCTTCACCCATTTCACCCACCTCACCTCTGGCAACCACCAATCTGCTCTCTGTTTCTATGAGTTCAGTTTTTTTACACATATGTGAAATCACACAGTATTTGTCTTTCTCTATCTGACTTATTTTACTTAGCATAATACCTTCAAGGTCAACCCATGTAGTCACAAATGGGAGAAATTCCTTCTTTTTAATTGCTGAATAATATGCCATGGTATGTGTGTGTGTGTAAATATACATATATATATATATATATATATATATATACACATCATCTTCTTTATCCATTCATGTGTCAGTGGACACTTAGGTTGTTTCCATATCTTGGCTATTGTAAATAATGCTGCAATCAACTTGGAGGTGCAGATATCTTTTCGAGATAGAGATTTCATTTGCTTTTGATATATGCCCCAAAGTGGAATTGCTGGATCATATGGTAGTTCTCTTTCTAATTTTTTGGGAAACCCCCATACTATTTTCCACGGTGGCTGCACCAATTTACGTTCCCAGCAACAGTGCACGAGGGTTCCCTTTTCTCCACTTCCTCTCCAGCACTTGTTGTTTCTTGTCTTTTTGATGACAGTCATTCTAACGGAGGTGGGGTGATATCTCATTGTGGTTTTGATTTGTGACGTTGGTTATTACTTGATGATTAGTGGTGCTGAGCACCTTTTAATGTATCTGTTGGCCATCTGAATGTCTACTTAGGAAAAATATCTATTCAGTTTCTGCCCATTTTAAAATCAGATTATTTGGTTTTGTCTGTGTGTGTTATTGAGTTGTATGAGCTCTTTATATATTTTGGATATGAACTCCTTAACAGATATATGACTTACAAATATTTTCTCCCATTCCACAGGTTGCCTAATACATCATTTCTAAAGCTTACACATTTATTGCTTTTCCTACTGACAGAGATGGCATTCCAGCATCTACTGATGGGAAAGGCAGCCCTAGCCCTCGGAAATGAGAAGCAGAGAAAGCATTCTGCACTATGAGTGGGGCTCAGGGGAGACACGGTCTCCAAAGTTCTGCTCTGCTCCCCGTAGAGAAGCCTGGTAGGAGGACCCTGAGGCAAGCCAGGTGGACTGTTCCTCGAGGTTACTCAAGGTTTACAGGCCGGGATGGAGAAGATCCAAGGACGCTGCTAGGAAGACAACTGACTTAAACCTAGATGGCAAAGGAAAGGCATATGGCAGAAGGAGTGGGGAGGGGTCTTGGAACAGAGAGACAGAACCAGGTGTGTGGGGTGGTCCCATATCCCCAGATGAAGAACATGCACTGGGTCACCCTGAACAAGGGGCCTGTTATCTGTCCACATGGCCCTTGCCCTCATCCTTCCTGTGACTATCAAGTGAAGCAGACAGTTAAACAAGCAATTGCAATGAAACATGGAAGTTGCCAGTCTAGGAAAGGTATGAGGTGTGGTAGGAGGATACAAGGAAAGAAACCAACCAAACTCAAGTTCAGGGACAACTTCCTGCAGGAAACGAAGCCTGAGGGATGAGAAGCCTTAGTCCATGGTCAAGCAGGAGGGGAGATGCTTTGAGCAGAGGTCAAGAACATTTGTCAGGAGGCAGGAGGCGGGACACAGGTTTCTAGGAACAGAAAGTGGCCTGGCGAAGTTGGAGAGGGAGCAGGAGGGCGAACAGGATGGGAAGTATAGATGCAGAGGCTAGCAGGGGCCACATCTCAGGACCACATCTCACGGCCACATCAGCCAGGCAGGAAGTCCACACTTTAGCTCAAGGGCAGATTTTCACAGACAGAATGACATGATCAGATTTGCCTTTTAATGGACCATTGCTCACATTTTATTCCAAATACGTCTCTAAACTACGTTTCAAAGGTCTTTCTAGAGGGGGCATAAAGGGCGGGGGGACAATGTCCATAAAACCCAGAACAGATTTTCTTCTAAAACCCCTGTGCAGAAGTGAAGCACAAACTGTGGGTTTCAGAGGCACTTGAATCAGGAGCCCCCTTTTCCACAGCTTTTTTATGTTCAAGATGCCCTTGGAATACTTTCAATAAACTTTTTTTTCTTTTTTTTTGCAGTACACGGGCCTCTCACCGTTGTGGCCTCTCCCGCTGCGGAGCACAGGCTCCGGACGCGCAGGCTCAGCGGCCATGGCTCACGGGCCCAGCCGCTCCGCGGCATGTGGGATCCTCCCGGACCGGGGCACGAACC
>NC_041230.1:23636164-23644634 GCF_002837175.3 Physeter macrocephalus | reverse complement strand
CGGGGCACGAACCCGTGTCCCCTGCATCGGCAGGCGGACTCTCAACCACTGCGCCACCAGGGAAGCCCTCAATAAATCTTTTAAACTCTGTTTTTCTTTGAAGTAGGAAGCCTTGTCATTAGCATGTGATCGGGTGGCACAACCAGCATTTTCCAGACTCTGCTCATTGGACATGATGAGCTCCCAGTCCCACCAAGTGCCCTGCTCCACCTTGAGCAAGATGCACCCATAAACTCTTTTTCTGATACTCTAAAGCTTAAGAGGGACATTAACCCAGGATGCTATCAGATTCAACAAAGAAAGATGTGTCTTGAGACTGATGACCAAAATTATGCCCTCAGCTGGGCTCTTATGGACCAAGACAGATGACAAAGAAAGGTGAGACATGAGTTTTTATTGCCATGAGTTGCCCTCCCTGACATTTCTCCTATTCTCTTTTTTTATGTGACTAATAATCATCATCATCATCATCAGAGGAAATTATTAATAAGACTCATGATCAGTAGCAGCATTGACAGTCATGACTGCCGCTCACAGCGTTTACAACGCACCAGGTCCAGAGCTAAGCACCTGAAACAAGCTATCTCATTTAATCCCCACAATAAGCTTGCGAGACGGATATTATTATTTTTATTTTACAGATGAGAAAACTGAGGCCCAGAGAGGTGAACAGTAGCTAGTACTGGCCATTTGACTCTAATGTCCACAGCACGCTTGATTCAGGAGAAATCAATTTCTTAACGAACGATTAGGAATTTGGTCCCAGATCCCCCCGGTCCATTAGGTTCTGTGCTGCCCAACGCAGGGTAGAGAACTGTCTGCTTCCCCAAGCATTTCTGCCTGACGAACTCCTTGGTCAGAGCCACGGTACTGAGCCAAGAGAGGCCCAATCACCTGGGCCAAGTTTTTATTAAAATGTGTGCATTGGGGGTTGCAGGCTGGAGCTTAATGATTATTTTCAGTCCAGGTTCCTGCTTATTTGGTTTGGGTTTTGCACCATTAATTAGGAGCCTAAATTAATGAGAAGGGTAACACGTGTCCAGCTGGTCCTCCCAGATGTTCCTGGAAACAAACTCTCCAATTTGCACAGCATGACAGTGTAAACATGACGTGGGGAAGTTGCTCCGAGCTGGTTCCGTACCCAACACTCCTGGCTGTGAGGAACGGGGCCCTGCCTTGGAGTCTGTGCTTTCCCAGGTCTGAAATAATGTCTCTGATGTGCTTGCTGATCTGATTCTCTTTGGTTCCACAATAGTGCAGCCATGGTTATAATTCCTCACCTGAATCTCTGGAAAGAAGCAAACTGAAATGCAGAGCAAGAGCTGGAAATAGAAGATGAGGAGAGAAAAGAGCTATCTCTAATAAAGATGAAGAGGAGGAAAAGTTCTCCAAACTTCAGTGGCGATGTGCTTTCAGAGACACATACCAATAGTCCAGTGGTCCACATTTCTTTCTCATCCTATCCCAGTGTTTCTTCTGTCTTTATGATGAGAACAGACTGATTCATCTGTCCCAGTTACAGCTTGTTTGGAGCAGTGAGTGAATAAAAATAAATCAGGATCCACCTGGATGGCTCTCTATATGAAAGTCACATGCCATCAGGGACCCTCCATCATGGGGACCCTCCCCTTCTGTGGCCTCCACAACAGGAAACATGGAAAAACGTACCAATATTGAAGTGGACAATGTCTAGGAAGTCCAAAGAAGGTCAGGGAGTTTTACAATGTCTCTCTCTTAACGTGTTGGCCATCTCCTCTCTTCTGGTGCTGGGAACTGGAGTCGTGCAGAGGACAAGGTAAGCGTGATCTCCACCCTCCAGGAGTTTATGGTTGTCTAGTGGTTCTCACTTTACTAATCGCAGACCTGACCAAGGATACTGACACAGTCAAGAAGCCTCCTTGGATATATACACGCGATGAATATTATTCAGCTTTAAAAAGTCATTTGAGAAATGCAAATTAAAATCACAGTGACATGCCACTACATACCTATGAGAATGATTTGCCTAAAAAGTAAATTCCTTTACTTAAAAGGAAGGAAATTGACACATGCTACAACACAGATGGACCTTGAAGACGTTATGCTAAGTGAAATAAGCCAGATACAAAAGGACAAATGTTGCATGATTCCACTTGTATGAGGTACCCAGAGCAGTCACATTCAAAAAATAAAATAGTGGCTCTCAGGGGGATAGGGAGTTAGCATTTAACAGGCGCAGAGTTTTGACATGGGATGATGAACAGTTCTGGAGATGAATAGAGGTGATAGTTGCACAACCTTGTGGATGTACTTAATGCCACTGAACTGTACACTTAAAAATGGCTAAATTTTGTGTGTATTTTGCCACAGTTAAAAAAAAAAAAAGATCTCTTGGGTCTCTGTGGACACAAGTTTCCTGGATGAGTGGGCAAGTTGATATCACTCTATAAACAATATCCCTATCCTACACTCCTGCTGCAAGCCCCTTATGAGAATTGGACCATCATTGGCCTACACAGCATTTATTTGTGACGTGTTCCCAACACCTCTCTAGGCACTGGGGAAACGGAGGTAACAAAGACAGAGAAGGTTCCTGCCCTCAGAGGCTTACATTCTAGAGGAGTTCGGGCAATAAGCAAGCAAATTGCAAACCCCATCCCCAGCAGGCTCGGTCCTGGCCCAGTTTTATTTTAATCCTTAGCACTTATGACAGTCTAACATAATATATATGTTACGAATTTATGCTGTGTGCCCCACTAGAACATAAGTGCTATTTTATTGATTTCATTGATATAAACCTGAGCCTAGATAGAATAGGATGTGGCACCTAGTAATCATTAATAAATGTATAAAATGAATAAAAGTCAACAAAAAATTAAAAGGATAATTTTTGATTGTGAAAAATACTTCAAAGGAAAGAAACTGGGTTCTGTTATGAAGTGTAACTTATGGAGAGAAAAAAGATTAAATAACTTGGGGCGTAAGATTTTAAATTAGGTGATCAAGGAAGTGTTTTGTTTTGTTTTCTTTAAATAATACGGCATTTGAACTGGCATCTGTAGGGCAAGAGGGAGCTCTCCATGGAAGCATCTGCAGGACGAGTATTCCAGGCAGAAGAAACAGCAAATGCAAAGGCCCAGTGGCGGGAAAACTCTTCATGTGTTCCTATGGCATTAAGTATTAAGTACATTCACATTGTTGTGAAACTATCACCACTATCCATCTAGAGAACTTCTTCATCATCTCACACTGAAACTCTGTCCCCGTTAAACAATAACCCCTCCTTCCCATCGCCCCTGGTAACCACCATCCTAATTTCTGCCTCTACGAATTTGGCTAGTCTATGTACTTGTGACAAAAGTCATCATATGATATTTGTCCTTTCATGGCTTATTTCACTTAGCATAGTGTCTTCAAGGTTCATGACGTAGCATGTATCAGAATTTCATCCCTCTGAATGTATATACCACATTTTGTTTATCCATTCATTGCCAATGGATATTTGTGTTGCTTACCCTTTGGACCACTGTGAGTCATGTCGCTATGAACATGGGTGCACAAATATCTCTTTGAGACTCTGCTTTCAATTCTTTTGGGAATATACCCAGAAGTGAAACTGCTAGATCATCTAGTAATTCTACGCTTAATTTTTTGAGGAACTGTCCTAATTTTTTCCACAGTGACTGGACCATTTTACATTCCCACTGGCAACGCACAAGGGTTTTAACTCCTCTACATACACACTCACACTTGGTACTTTCTGTTTTTTCAAAATAGCCATTCTGCTGGGTCTGGAGTGGGATCTCATTGTGGTTTTGATTCACATTTCCCTGATGATTAATGATGATGAGCATCTTTTCATGTGCTTATTGATCATTAGTATATCTTCTGTGGAGAAATATCTATTCAAGTCCTTTGCCTATTTGTTAACTGGGCTTTCATTTTTTTGTTGTTGACTAGTAGGAGTTCTTTATGTATTCTGGATATTAATCCCTTATCAGATATATGATTTGAAAATATTTTCTCTGATTCTCTGAAAATATTGTCTTTTCACTCTGTTGATAGTGTCTTTTGATGCACAAAAGTTTTAAATATTGATGAAGACCAATTTATCTAACTTTTCTTTTATTGCCTGTGCTTTTGGTATCATATCCAACAAATCAATGCCAAATCCAACATCCTTAAGCTTTTCCCCTACTTTTTGTTCTGAGAGTTTTATACTTTTAGTCCTTACATTGAGGTCTTCCATCCACTTTTAATTAACTTTTGTATATGGTATAAGGAAGAAGTACAACTTCTTTCTTTTGCATGTGGATATCCAGTTTTCCCATCACCATTTGTTGAAAGATTACCTTTGTTCCATTAAATGGTTTTGGCACCCTTGTGAAAAATCATCTGACCATACATCTGTCTTCTATTCCATTGGTATATATGTTTGTTCTTCTGCCAGTACCACAGTTTTGATTTCTGTAGCTTTGTAGTAAATTTTGAAATCAGAAAGTGTGATACCTCCAGCTTTGTTCTTCTTTTTCAAGATGTTTTGGATGCTCAGAATCCCTTGAGATTCCATATGGATTTTAGGACGGTGCTTTTTATTTCTGCACAAAGATAGCTGGGATTTTGATAGCAATTGCCTTAAATCTATAGATAGTTTTGGATAGTATTGACATCTTAACAATATTAAGCCTCCCAATCCATGAACACATGGATTTTAATTTATTTATACCCTCTTTAATTTCTTTCAGCCATGTTTTATAGTTTTTAGCGTACAAGTCTTCTACCTCCTTGGTTAATTTTATTTAAGTATTTTATTCTTTTTAATGATACTGTAAATCAATTTTTTCCTTAATTTTCTTTTCAGATTTTTCATTGTTAGTGTATAGCAATGCAAATGATTTTGTCTGTTGATATTGTATCCTATAACTTCGTTCAATTCATTTATTTGGTCTAACAGGTTTTGGTTTGGGGAATCTTTCTGGTTTTCCAAGATCAGAGTATCTGTGAACAGAGATAATTTTACTTCTTCCTTTCCAATTTGAAAGTCTTTTCTTTCTTTTTCTTGCTAGAACTTCCAATACTATGTTGAATAAAAGTGATGATAGTGGGCATTCTTGTCTTGCTCCTCATGTTAAGCGAAAAGCATTCAGCTTTTCACCACTGAGTATAATGTTAACTGTGAGTCTGTCATATCAGGCTTTTATTATGTTTACCATTTTGCTGAGTTTTTTTACACATGGATGTTGAATTCTGTCAAATATTTTTCTGAATCTACTGAGATTATCATATAATTTTTATCCTTCATTTTGTTAAAGCGGTGTATCACATTGATCAATTTAGAGATGTTAAACCATCCTTACATAGCTAGAATAAATCCCCCTTGATCATGTGTATGATCGTTTTAATACACTGATGAATTTGGTTTGCTAATATTTTCTCAAGGATTTCTGCATCTATTTCGTCAGGGATATTGGCCTGTAATTTTCCTTTCTTTGTGGTGTCTTTGTCTAGTTTCAGTATCAGGGTTATGCTGGCCTTGTAAAATGAGTTTCAAAGTATTTCTTTTTCTTCAGTTTTTTGGAATAATTTGAGAAGGATGCATTAATTCTTCTTTAAATGTTTGATAGAATTCACTTGTGGAGCCATCTGGTCCTGGGCATTTGCTTTTTGGACATTTTTAAATTACTGATTCAATTTCATTACTAGTAGTCAGTCTATTGAGATTTTTCTATTTCTTCATGATTCAGTCTTGGAAGACTGTATGTTTCTGGAAATTTATCCTTTCCTTTTACACTGTCCAATTTGTTGGTATATAGTTGTTCATAGTAGTCTCTTAGGATCTTTGTATTGTTGTGGTATCAGTTGTAACTTCCCCTTTTCATTTCTGATTTTATTTATTTGGGTCTTCTCTCTTTTTTTCCTGATAAGTCTGTCTAAAGGTTTACCAATTTTGCTTGTCTTTTCAAAGAATCAGCTCTTAGTTCCATTGATCTTTTCTATTTCATTTATTTCCACTTTGGTCTTTATTATTTTCCTCCTTCTACTAACTTTGGACTTTGTTTGTTCTTTTCCTAGTTCCTTTAGGTGTGAAGTTAGATGTCTTATTTGAAATTTTTCTTGTTTCTTGAGGTAGGCCTATATAGTTATGAACTTCCCTCTTAGAACTGCTTTTGCTGCATCCCATAGATTTTGGAAAGTTGTGTTTCCATTTTCATTTGTCCCAAGATATTTTTTTATTTCCTCCTTGATTTCTTCATTGACCCATTGATTGTTTAGTAGCATGTTGTTTAGTCTTGATATGTTTTCCAGTTTTTTTTCTTGTAATCAATTTCTAATTTCATTCCATTGTGGTTGGAAAGGTGCTAGTATGATTGCAATCTTCTTAATTTTATTGAAATAGTTTTGTGGCCTGACATGTGATCTATCCTGGAGACTATTCCATGTGCACTTGAAAAAAATGTACATTCTGCTGCTTTGAGATGGAATGTTCTATATGTATATTAAGTCTATGTGATCTAATGCACTATTTAAGGCCAATGTTTCCTTATTGATTTTCTGTCTGGATGATCTACCCATTGATGTGAGTATTAAAGTCCCCCACGATTATTGTATTACTGCCAGTTTATCCCATTATGTCTGTTAATATTTGCTTTATATATTTGGGTGTTCCTATGTTGTATACATAAATGTTTACAAATGTTATATCTTCTTGTTGGATTGAGCCCTTTGTCTTTGACCCTTCTTTGTCTTTTGTTACAGTCTTTGTTTTAAAGACTATTTCATCTGCTACAAGTATTTATACGTGAGTTTTCTTCTTGTTTCCATTTACGTGAATCATCTTTTTCCATTCTTTCAGTGAACAGATTATTTTGCATTTTCTAGAATGTCATATAAATGGAACCATAGAGTATATATTTGTTCTGTCTTCTTTCACTCAGCATAATTATTGTGAGATTCATCTATGTTGTGGCATGTATCAATAATCATTCCTTTTTTGCTGAATAATATTCCATGATATGGAGTTGCCACAAATTTTTATCTATTCCTCTGTTTATAGACATTTGAGTTATATCTGGTTTTGAACTATTATGTATGAATAAAGTTGCAGTGAACATTTGGTTACAAGTTTTTCTATGAACATAAGATTTCACTTCTCTTGGGTAAATAGGTAGGATTGAACTGGTTAGGCCATATAGTGAGTACATGTTTAACTCCTTAAGAAAATGCCCAACTGTTTTCCAAAATACTCATACCATTTTATATTCTCACCATAGTGAATGTGAGTTCTAATTCTTCTACAGCCTTACTGACATTTCATATGTCTACCTTTTTTAAATTTTAGTGATTCTAATAAGATGTAGTAGCATCTTACTGTGCTTTTAATTTGCATTTCTCAAATGATTAATGATGTTCAGCATTTGAGCATTTTTTCATGTGTTCATTTGCCTTCCACATAATCTTTTTTGTCTAAGTGTCCATTCAAATCTTTGGCTCAATTTTTATTGGATTACTTGTTTTATTTTCTTATTATTGAGTTTTAAGGGTGTGTGTGTGTGTGTGTGTGTGTGTGTGTGTGTGTGTGTGTGTGTTTATTCTGTATACAAGTTCTCTACCAAATATATAATTTCCAAATTTTTCTCCCACAGTGTGACTTATCTTTTCATTCTCTTAGCAATGATTTCAAAGAGCAAAAGTTGTAAATTTTGATGAAATCCAATTTGTTATTTTATGGATTATGTTTTTGGTGTCATATCTAAGAAATATTTGACTAACCTAAGATCGAAAGATTTTTCTCCCATTTTTTCCTAGACAATGTATTTCTTTGCATTTTACATGTAGTCCTAGAATTCATTTTGAGTTAAATTTTTGTTTGTTGTGAAGTATGGATCAGAGTTCTTTTTTTTGCATCTGACTGTCCAACTGCTATACCACCACTTGTTAAAAAGACCATGCTTTCTCAACTGAATTGCCTTCATACCTTTGTCAAAAATCAATTGTCCATATACGTGTGGGTCTATTTCTGAGCTCTCAGATCTGTTCCATTCATCTATTTGTCTATCTTTACACCAAAACTGCACTCTCTTGATTACTGTATCTTTTTAAGGAGTCTTGAAATCAAGTGGTGTCAGTCCTCCACTTTGTTCTTTTGCAGAGCTGTTTTGGCTAGTCTAAGTCCTTTGCATGAATTTTAAAATCAGCTTGTTAATTTCTACAAAACAAAAACCCACTGAAGTTTTGATTGGGGTTGCTTTAAATCTAGATCTATAGATCAATGAGAAAAGAATAATATTGAGATTTCTGACCCATGAACATGGCACATGTCTCCATTTATGTAGATCTTTTCTATTCCTTTCAGTAATGCTTTGTAGTTTTCAGTGTACAGGTCTTTCGTTAAATTTATCACTGAAGGGGCTTCCCTGGTGGCGCAGTGGTTGCACGTCCGCCTGCCGATGCAGGGGAACCGGGTTCGCGCCCCGGTCTGGGAGGATCCCGC
>NC_041230.1:23609087-23636065 GCF_002837175.3 Physeter macrocephalus | reverse complement strand
CGGAGCCTGTGCTCCCCAACGGGGAGGGCCCAAGCAGAGGGAGGCCCGTTTACCGCAAAAAAAAAAAAAAAAAAAAAAAAAATTTATCACTGAAGTACTTTAAGCAGGGGATTGACATGGTTCACTTTGACGTCTAATGTAAGAATAAAAAACTGGAAGAAGATAAGAGTGGGAACAGGAAGACAACTGGAGACTATGGCATTGTCCAGGCAAGTGATTATGGTGACTTGAACCAGGATGGTGGCAGGGGTGATACAGAAAAAAAGAGCTGACAAAATTTAATTATGTATATTTGCATGTAATTGCCATATTTTTTGTAGGTCAAAGAAGCTATATTATTGGCAATGTCATATGATTTAACCCAATATTTTAGAGATAAGTCAGGACTCAGAAGCTGCTGATTGATTAGATGCAGGAGACTAACGAAAGGAAAGAATCAAGGGCGGCGGCTCTTAGGTGTTTAGTTCAAGCAAATGAATGGATGATGATGCCATTTCCTCAAACTCCAAAGACCGGGGGACGAAGGAACCATTCATCCCCATTCTCCCTGACTTTCTCTTTATTCCCAAATCCTTTTTCTTTCTCTCCATCAAATTTAGCCTTTCAGGGAACACAACTGTCACAGGGCTACATGCTTACTTTAAAACATGCATTTTTTTCCCACCCAGCTCCCTGTCTGACATTTTAACAACTTTTGCTGGCTTAGCCTTTCACGGGTAAGGCATACAGAAAGTACATATTTTCTGGGCACGATTTGAGATTCGTGCACGCTCCCTTGATTTTAATGCCATAGCAACATGCCCTTAACTTTTTATTTCTCTGAGCCCGGCCCTCGTCTGGACAGGTTCTGGGCCACATTTTCAAGCAATTTGGTACAGATCATCGCGAGGCTCCTGAGTTTATGAAGGGAAGGCTAGGAACGCATGCTTGAGTTTATACTCAAATTACTATCCTAAATGACTCCATGGGGGGTTTCTTTTAGGGATCACTGAGAGCCAGAGTGGAATGTTTTTCCTTCTTCACTCTATCCCTGGCATTGGGGCACGAGGACCATAAATGCAGGTAATGTGTTTTATAACCAGATTCTCTAGGTTCATTTTTCCACCTCTCTCCCCACCCATAATGATAGCCATGAAACTCCACAGAGTTGGCTGGCAACTAACTTTGTACAGCCCTCTTTCTACCCAGGCTAAGAGATGGGTGGCTGAGCAACATACCCAGATACACTTGAAGAGCATGACACTTCCAGTCTGTGGCTCGGCCAGAAATGTGTGATTGCCCTCCAGCCCAATGGAGAGGTCCAAACTGAAAAGAGCCATTCGTAGGGAGTGAGCGTCTCATCACTGGAGGCATTCAAGCAGTGGCCACACAACTGCTTGACCCCAAAACTGTTATAATTGGAGATTTATGCATCTGACAAGGAATTGAACTATAAATTTTTAAAGGTCCTTATAACACAGACTTTTTCTGAGACTAACATATTCTTTCATTATTTCAAAAGATATTTATTGAACATCTACTGTGGGGCTGGGAACTGTAACCTGAAGATACAGCAGTGAACAAGATGGCCACAGGCCCTGCCCTTGAGAAAGCCTTCAGTCCAGTGAGAGTGGCAAATAATAAATAAGGAATCTACAATGAGGTGATGAAATCAACTGTGTCTGCCGGGTAATGGGACAGAGTCCTTGCTGGCTTTTTACATGAGTTATCTCAAAGATGCTTCCTGATCTTAGGACGTCAAGCTCCACTTTACAAACTATGAAATGCAAGCTCAAAAAGGTTGCATAAATTGTCCAAGCTTACATAGCTGTTACCTGCTGATGCTGGAACAGCAGACCTGACCTTGCAGTCTCCAGGGTCTATACACTTAACTAAAACCTCTGGTTAAGATTCTTATAAGACCAAGTTAGAGCCCAGGTCCTGAAGACCCAGGTCTCCACACGTCCTACCCCCACTCTCACCTCAAGAAAGGTAAACAGTACAGGTCCCCTCAGTCCCTCTCCCCTCACTAAACATACTAGTCCTCGGAGATTTTCAAATAAAAACCATCTTTCTGCCTTATGCAATTAAGTTTGCCAGCTCAGAAAAAAAATTAGAATAATACATTTTACTTAAAACTTGAGGCTTGTTGCTTGCCAGAACTCCCACTGTCATTTTGAAAGTGGAGAGTACGAAAGGAAAGGTGAGAGTGGTTAAGAAGACCCTACTATGTGCTTAGGGCTTGTAAAGGCCCTACTATTGCTCAGCCCTGGAAAGGGATGAGGATTAGGTGGCTGGAGTGTCATGCACAGATGAAATAAAAGGTATGCTACTTTCCCTTGATAAACTTAAAGTCTGCTGCAGAGACAAAAAAGAGATGAGCAGGAGGTGAGCAACAGAGGACCAAGGAAAGGACTAAGACGTGGCATCGTGATAGGCACTTTTCAAATCCTGGGTCTTGCTGTGTGTCTTGGACAAGTCCCTTTGCCTCTCTGAGTCTTGATTTCTTCATCAACGACACTGTTTTCCAAAAGAGCTTTCTGTGAGGATGGAAATGTTCTCTATCTGCAGTGTTCAGTACAGGGGGCTTTTGATATACATGTGGCTTTTGAACTCTTGAAATGCAGTCACGGTGACTGAGCACTGAATTTTTAATTTTATGTGATTTTAACCATCTTACATTTAAATAGCCACAGGGGGCTAGTGGCTACCATATCGGGCTGCACAGATCTAGATAGTTGGGAGTTAGGAGGCTTCAACTATTCCAAATAATATATAGAAAGAGAACCTCAGGAGGGTGTATTCTTCTTCTGCAACTGTTGGTTTGCTTTTTATTTTTTAAAGCAGTGGTGAAACACTTGGGCTCTGGAGACAGGGGCTGCATCCCAACTTGAACTTATCTAGCTGTGAAGCCCTAAACAAGTCTATTAGCCTCTCAGTGTCTCGGTTTCCTCATCTGTAAGATGAGAATAATAGTGGAACCTAGTTTACAGGGTGGTTGTAAAGAACTCAAAGAGGTAATAAACGAGGCTGTCTCAGAACAAGGTCTAAGTCTTGGTAAATCCTCAAGAAATACATATGCTTTTAAAAAATTATTATTTTTATCTTTATCATCATTATTGTTGTTATTATTATTATTATTGGGACTCAGCCTCCGGGAATCACACCTTGTCTCCCTAAGCAACTCAGTCTTTATCAGGGAGGCATCAGGAACTCCCCACAGCCACCCTCTTGATCTCAGTTGCCAAAGTGACAGGATGAAAGATGAGAGTCCAAAGCCTAAGGGTACCTTCTGTGTGCAAAGAATCACATTTTCTCAAGTATAGAGAATCTCCTCCTTTCCGGCACCTGAGAAGACATTGGGAGAGTTTCATATCTTTATGGCATCGGCACCCTGGAGAACTTTGCCAAAGGGATTAAGATTGTTCTTGGGTTTCTAGACTACATGCTAAGTGCAAATCAGCAAGATAATGATTAAGATGAGACATTCAGATATTTTTATCTGGAAGGTTTTTTTTTTAAGATTGTTAACAAAATTCAGACAGATCTGACAAAGAACACAGAATTTTTTTCTTTTTTCTTTCTTGACTTATTTTTAATGCTTTTAAGAAAGAAAACAATTCTTCCAGTACAGAAATCTGTTCTTAAATTGCTTTGGATTTCATTCAATGTAATGGTTACTATGGGATTTCTGTGTACGGGCAACTCCCTGTGGAGTGCCACTAATGTCACCAACTCATTGTGAGCAAAGCAGGCCTCAGAAATGAGTGAACTGGGCTGAACAGGGACCAGGGTGAACCAAAGAGCCTTGGAAGGTGTTGCTCTATATCTCCAGCTGATGTTTCCATGTGGGAGTGTGGGCATTTCTTGACAGATCTTAACTTTTCTAAGAAACACTAAAAATATGGGTTCCTAAGTAAAACATCCCAACATCCTAATTTTAAATGTTGGCTTTAAAAAACACACCAAGAAGATGTACAGGATGAACTGCCCCTCCAACACCAGGTGTAGATGGATGAACCAAAAGAACCTGAGTCTGGGACAGACCGTGGAAGGTGATTTTTAAAAGAAATCCAGACCTCAGACCAATTCTTTTAATCTGAGTCTTTCTGCTAAAAAATCCACACAATGACCTTTGGCCAAAAACAGTAAAGTCCAACCTGGACTAAAAACCAACAGCAAACAAGATTCCTGCTGATTTCAGGGAGTTGGCATTGCTGGGTCAAGAGTTGACTTTTAGAGCCCTGTATTGCACTCCACTGATTTCCAGGTAACTGAACCCCAAAAGTCCTGGATTATCTTGAATTCCTGGGCAGCAAAGCAATCATTGCTGAGTCATAGAATCACTTTCCCAGAATTGTAAGGGGACAAATATCCAAGGGGATGTCCAATTCCCATCTAAACCATCCTGGAAACGATGGATGTCCGGCCCCGTTTCATTCCCTACCACAGCAGCCTGTCTATGTCCTTCCTAGCATGTATCACAGTCTCTGGTTTTTAAAATATTTTGGTTTCCTTGTTTATGGTCTGTGTCCTCCACCCCACTAAAATGGAAGCTCCACGAGAGCAGGTACCCTGCCACTCTTGTTCACATCTGCTGCCCCAGCTCCTATAACAGAACCTGGAACAGTAGGGTTCCAAATATATATTGCTAAATAATAAATTAATGAATGATCATCAAGGTCATATTTTAGTGTCTCCAGAAACAAGAGGCTTGTTACTTCCCAAAGCAGGCCATTATTTCTTTGGACCCTCTCACCGAATGCAAAGCTCTTCTAGAACCGTTCTGTACCCACATGATCTATTAGCCCTAGTTTTATCTCTTGTGGTCACACAAGTTAAGCCTACATTCTCTTCCAACTCACAGGCTCCGAAGTGTTGATAGACATGTATCGCATCTCTTTGAGTCTTGTTTCTTTTTTTTTTTTTTTAAATCCATGCAAATCGTATTCATTTCTTCATTTGATCTCTTTAAATGGAAGAACAGAGCTTCTTGGTGGCGCAGTGGTTGAGAGTCCGCCTGACGATGCAGGGGACGCGGGTTCGTGCCCCGGTCCGGGAGGATCCCACGTGTCGCAGAGCGGCTGGGCCCGTGAGCCATGGCTGCTGAGCCTGCGCATCCGGAGTCTGCGCTCCGCAACAGGAGAGGCCACAACAGTGAGAGGCCCGCGTACCGCAAAAAAAAAAAAAAAAAAAAAAAAAGGGAGAACAATGGTTGGTGGTAGGAGGGAGATGGGAAGAGAAGAAGAGGGGTCAGTAAACAGGAAGTCCCGAACACAGTGCATAGTCGACAGTCTCACTGTTACTCTTACTTTCAGTGTGTATTTTAAAGCCAGACGATCTGGTTTTTCAAAATGTGCATTTCTCAGCCACATCTGGATACACACACTGAGAAATAAGCCAATGTCTTTGGGCCCAATCACATTTCCAGGTGAATGAAATAGAAGGATCTTTTGGTTATGTTGTTCTTTTTAAAATTTATTTTATTGAAGTGTAGCTGACTTATGTTGTGTTAGTCTCTGGTGTACAGATAAATATATATATACACACACACACACACACACACACACACACACACACACACACACATATATTCTTGTTCATATTCTTTTCCACTATGGTTTATTACAGGATATTGAACATAGTTCCCTGTGCTATACGGTAGAACTTAGTTGTTGATCCCTTCTTTATATAATAGTTTGCATCTGCTGATCCCCAAATCTCAATCCATCCCTCTCCCACCCCCACCCGCCTTGGTTATGTTATGAGAGAATGTCTTGGGCCCTTTCAGCCTTGAGATTCTAAGGCTCCATGAAGAACACCAAGCACTGTTGTATGTGTAGGGTGTGTGTATGTGTGGATGTGTGTGTGAGTTTGACGGCACAGACAGGCTTTCCTCCTAAACACATGACTCTGAGAATGCCCTTCATTGGGGGGTCCAAAGTCAATGGCCCAGAGCAAGGAAGTAATGAGCCCAGGAATGGTGATGATGGCCTTGAATGACCCACATACCTTTGGTGTCCTGAAGAAAATCAATTTTTGTGGAAAACAGACCTACGCTTCTCTCACTTCCCAGACTTCCTGCTTAATTGACCAAGCCTATTAGTTATCTGGCAGAGTCTGGATAGGAAACAGATCAGGAGGCTGAGTCAAGGCCCTCCTGAGGCCTGGACACACCAAGTTGCATGCCTAGCTGGAACCCAAATGCTACTCTCCAAGACTATGCACTGGTAAGGTCCAGTGCCCTATGACGGACAACTTTCACAGCACCAGAAAGCCAGGGGTGAAGAAGTGGATAGTGCATGATGTGTGATCAGCTGAGCCACTTTATGAAGTGGAATCAAAATGACAGCATATACAGCTGGAGATTTTATATGCCTGAATATTAGGCAAGCTTATTTTTCCCCCAAATTATTTCTTGAATAAGATGGAGTTGGATTATACTTTAAATCCGCTTGAAGTCTCTCGTGTTATAAAAGGCTCTCTCAAATACTTTATTTTGAAAAAACGGTACTATGTCAGAAAAACAAGTAAGCCTGAAATAACCTCAGCCAGCTGGTTTGGGATGCTAAGAGAGGTCACCTGACAGAATCACTAAAGAAAGAGGGCAAAAATATTTAAAACAGATTTAGTCATTCTTCCTGGGAGAAGACATTCTTCCTTTAGTCATACCCTGGGGGTATGACTTTACAAGAGCAAGTTTTGAATATTGTTGTACACAAGTCTTTAAACGATTGGTTCAAAAAGCAATGTAGTAAGTAATTAGCACTGATGATCACGAACAGTAGTTGTGCATTGGGATAAAACTTCCAGTGAAAACATCATTCAAAGGTTCAAAAAGCCCAGTATCTGGACACAAAGAAGGACATTTTGTAATTGTATAAGTGTCAATTGAACAAGAAGATGTATCAACTATAAATATATGTACATCTAACAACAAAGGCCCCAAATTTATTTATTTATTTATTTATTATTATTATTTTTTTTTGCGGTACGCGGGCCTCTCACCGCTGTGGACTCTCCCGTTGCGGAGCACAGGCTCCGGACGCGCAGGCTCAGCGACCATGGCTCACGGGCCCAGCCGCTCCGCGGCATGTGGGATCCTCCCGGACCGGGGCACGAACCCGTGTGCCCTGCATCGGCAGGCGGACTCCCAACCACTGCGCCACCAGGGAAGCCCGCCCCAAATTTACTGAGCAAAAACTGACAGAACTGAAGGAAAAATAGACATTCAATCATAATAGCTGAGGACTTAAATACTTTATATAATGGATAGAACAGAATTAAACAGAAGATAAACAAGAAAATAGAAAACTTGAACAGCACTGTAAACTATCAAACCTTGTAGGCATCTTTAGAATACTCTACCATGGACAACAGAATATACATTCTTCTCAAATGCACATGGAACATTCTCCAGCATAGGCCTTATATAAGACCACAAAACAAATCTCAATAAATTTAAAAGAAGTAACTTCATGCAAAGTATATTCTCTAACCATGATGAAATAAAATTAGAAATCAGTAAGAAAAAGAAATTTGAAAAATTTATAAATATGTGAAAATTACACAATACTCTCCTAACTAAACAATGGGTCAGCAAACAAATCCAAAGGAAATTAGAAAATACTTTGACGTGAATGGAAATAAGAACACAACGGGGAATTCCCTGGTGGTCCAGTGGTTAGGACTCCAAGGGTCTGGGTTCAATCCATGGTTGGGGAACTAAGATCCCACCAAGCTTCACGGTGTGGCCAAAAAAAGAGAACTCAACATAGCAAAATATGGGATGCAGCTAAGCAGTGCTTGGAGGGAAATTTATAGCTATAAATGCCTGTATTACAAAAGAAGAAAGATCTCAGATCAATAACCTAAACTTCCACCTTTAGAAACTAGAAAAAGAACAAACTATACCCATAGCAAGCAGAAAGAAGAAATAATAAATATTAAGAGAGGAAATAAATCAAATAGAGAATAGGAAAACAGTAGAGGAAATCAATGAAACCAAAGATTAGTTCCTTGAGAAGATCAACAAAATTGACAAAACTTTAGCCAGAATGACCAAGGAAAAAAGAGGGAATACTTGAATTACTAAAATCAGGAATGAAACATGGAACATTACTACTTATCTTGCAGGAAAAGTACAGTATCCATGCTTTTGTTGGTACTGACAAGCTGATTCTAAAATGTATGAAAAGGCAAAGGAACCTAAATAGCCAAAATAATTGTGAAAAAGAAGAACAAAAAGTTGAGAGACTTATACTCCCTGTCCTCCAAGACTCAACACAGGTGTTAGTCTCCTGTGCAGCCATCTTTGATTCCCTCCACTCAGATTTCAACACATCTCCTCCATGTTCCAATAGAAAATTACACAAACCCTCAGGAGATCACTCATTGCCCCATATTGCCTGACCTGCTTCTTGAAGATAAACATGGTATCTTTCCTTCTTGTACGCTCAGGACCCAGCAGAATGCCCCAAACAGAAATGATGGTTAATAAGTGTTATTTTATGGAAGGGTAGATGGATGATGGGTAGATGGATGATGATGTTAGAATCTTTTACCTGTGTACAAATAGATGAGGCAGTGTGGTTTCTCTTAGATCAATATCACAGAAGAAACATGAAACTGGGAAACCAGAGACCTCCAGTTCTGCCACAAGCCCCCATATGACCTTAGTCAAGTCACTTCCTCTTTCTGATGCTCAGTCCCATCTGGAAAATGTATGAGTTTTACTAGATGATCTCTAAATGTCATCCAGGTTTAGGTTCTGTTATCCTAGGACTAAACAGGTTCCTCTATCCATGTCCAGTACATTTAGCATTTGATGGAATTGGCCTGTTAAAAACCAAATTTACTGGACATATTCATTAAATCTCGCAAAGTGGCCAAAACAGCTGAGTACCTAAACACAATACTCGATCTCTCTCAAAACATTGTACACGACTTAAAGTCAGTGCCTTTTGAGCTCTTTTTGTAGAGAATGTACATGGCACTCAATCAGCATTCACAACAGGTTTTGGGCATGAATAATTTGTCAACCACAACAAAGTCACCCCGTAAAATGACCCTAAATTCCATTTTCTCTTACTGATGAGGAAGGCCATGTGATGGGAATTTATGGGGTGCCTCAGGTTTGACAGACAGTCATGTGGGTAAAAGAAAAGGGCAAAGGAGGTCTCCTTTGGTATTTAAAATCATGGGTCTCCCTGTAAAACCTGGAAGTTGTTTCTGAATGTATCATAGCAAAGAAAAGAACGGCTCAGTGATTTTCTTGCCTCTGAATTTCAAAGATATGCTACCTCGGGCTTCCCTGGTGGCGCAGTGGTTGAGAATCCGCCTGCCGATGCAGGGGACACGGGTTCGTGCCCCGGTCCGGGAAGATCCCACATGCCGCGGAGCGGCTGGGCCCGTGAGCCGTGGCCGCTGGGCCTGCGCGTCCGGAGCCTGTGCTACCTCAAGCCTGTATTATTTCTCAGAGATTTTCTTAACACAGAAAAAATTGGCTCGGTCTAATTTCAGAATTTTAGCTCTTTTTAAAATTTTGACCAAGACACCCACTCAATTTCTCATTCTGATGCCAACCACAAGAGATTTGACCACAACAACTTTCATCATCCTTGCCTCGGCCAACATGGTGGTTTAAATCTAATAGTTGGACACAGACCCTTGAAATTACTCAACTATCCCATCATTGTAGCAACATTAGTCAATTTTATGTTAGAACATTTTCCAGGGGTGCTGAGGACCATGAAAGCTCCTCATTTTACCATCCTAAAAAAGCATGACCCTTTTTAACAAAAGAAAAAAAATCATCCTTTAGAATAAGGGAGTTGGCCATTTTTCCAATGGTTTCCTAGAACTCACTGTTCTTATTCTAGAACTATTATAGTTTAAAACATCCAGAGCTAGAATCCACTTCTTTAAAAACACTATTTTATATTAATCGTGCAAAGTGTTTTCTTTTAGTCACTATGAGAAGTTCTTAAACATCACTGAAAAAATCTAAAAGTTTTAAGCAAAATTATAATTTTGGTTTACCATTTCCCTAATTTGATTTCTCATAGAGAAAGACAAAACTGGACAGTAGGTTAAAAAAAAAAAAAAGACTCATTTCTCTACTTTTTAAGGAACCTCACCAAAAGGCTATTAGAAACCAATGGAAATGCATCTGGACAGAAGGTAAAAAAAAAAAAAAGACTCATTTCTCTACTTTTTAAGGAACCTCACCAAAAGGCTATTAGAAACCAATGGAAATGCATTCGGTGAAGAATACAGGCCCATTAAAGAATGCAAAGGCATCTCTGTATATATTTGGTTGGTGACCTTGGGACATAGTTTTAGAATTTCAACTACAGTATACGTGTCATGCCAGGGGCCTGAGAATTTAACTGGTGAGAACAAAGTGAGTTCCCCAGTGCATTCACACACCAGCATTCTCACTGACCGACTGTGTGCCTGTGTACAAACTAAACGAGGGGACTCTGAATATCTGGCTTCCTGGGAAATAAGAGGTCAGAGGGTTTACTAGCAGCATCAAGCTTTCATCGCCCAGATCCGTGGAAAGGAGCAGTGGCCTGGAAGTCCAAGTGGCAATGCCACTGCCTTCCCGGCACCTTGGGGGGCTCCCCCGCCTCATTTTTATTCCATTACCTCCCTTCTGTGCCAGTCTCCTCCTCTAAAAGGAACTAGTTTGTGGACCCTAAGAACGGATCCAAGGAAGAACCCTTTTGGTTTTGAGGAGTAGCTAGAAGCAAACTCTGGATGCATCTTAATGTGTCAAATGGTGAGACAAATGGACTAAAAAAGTAAAAGAACGAGTCAGGCCTGGTCTCAGCAGAGATTTGGGGAGCAAGGGGCAGAGGAGATGGGGCCTTGCCATGGGCCTAACACTTCAATCTCTCAGCAGTCATCTCAGCTTCCCTGACAGGGCATCCTTCTACACTTCCCGGGCAGGAAAAGGCCATGGCGATGACACCCCTCACATTCACGTCACTGCTTCCCATACAAGATTCAGTCATTTCTCACCATCAGGACCCAAACACCCACCCCATGAGAGAAAAGTAATCCTGGCAGGTAGGCAGATTTTATACAAAAAAATACTTAGTAATATAGATAGATAGATAGAAAGATAGATATAGATTGATAGATAGATAGATAGATAGATAGATAGATTGATAGATAGATGAAGGGAGGGAGGGAGGAAAACAGGAATAAAAGGGGTTGAAGGTTATGGTTGCCTGACAATGCTCATTGGGATTACAGAATATAAACGTTCTCCTATCCTGAAATGCCATACTTCATCTTTGGCAAATTACGGAAGAACATATCATTTCAAAAAACATTTAGTAGGGGCTTCCCTGGTGGCGCAGTGGTTGAGAGTCCGCCTGCCGATGCAGGGAACGCGGGTTCGTGCCCCGGTCCGGGAGGATCCCACGTGAAAAAAAAACAAAAAGCAAAAAACATTTAGTAGACACCACTATTTGTCGAGTGAAATCCCTTGCAGGCTGTGGGGCACAGCTTCCCACGTCTGGCTGAATCACCAGGGGAATTCTTCAAAAATACTCATTCCAAGGACCCAGCCCAAAGATCCTGACTCTCTATAATCAAGGGTGAGACTAAAGCATCTCTCTCTCTCTCTCTCTCTCTCTTCCCTGGGTCATTTTACTGATCTTGGTAGTTTGTGCATTTCTGCTATAGGACATTCAGAAGAAAGCCAATACATAGGGACTTCTGGCCTAGAGAAATGTAAACATAATCTGATTCCCATCCGAACCCAAATGCATCTGAGAAAATGCTGGAAAAGGACTGGGCTGAAGGCTAGAGCTGAACCTTAGCTCAGTTGCCCATTCACATGGTCATCTTGGCCAAGCCACTTAAACTGAGTTTTCTCCAGTCTAAACTGAAGAGCCTCTGTTCTGTGTGGTTGCTGAATGCGTGGAGTAAAGCACCACACGCAAAGCACTTAGCACAAGGCCTGGGACAAGTGATGAGCATTTTTAAAAGTGGGCGAATGTTGTTGTTTTCCTTTGCACAGGCAAGTTAGAGAGGTCAGGCCCTAGTCAAGTGCTGTGAAAGACAACAGAGGGGAGATAGGTTGAGAAAGTGATATTTGTCAAGGATAATATCATAGTAATAATAATCATAGTAACGGTTGGGGGCTGCTTACTCTGTGCCAGGCTCAGTGCTGGGAGAGTTTTTAGAGAAACATTGTTATCAGTTCCAAACAGCAAGGTCCTCTTTCCAATCCTCCATGGTGGTCCTTCCTTAGTTATTATAACTGGGGTCCAAACCAAGCTCTACCCATGCTGAAGTCAAAGGTCAGAAGCCAAGGATGGACCTTGGCGAAATCATGACACAGGGTTGAGCTTATCCCTGCTTCCTTGTTTGGTCACCTTGGCCTGACCCCAGACACTTCTTAACCATCCTTGAGCCTTGCCCTTCCTCCCAGGAAGGGACCGATAAACTCAGTCCCGGGGGCTGTAAGTGATACATGGACTCTAGAAAGTTCACCCCCTACCCACTGCCACCTGGAAACTTGCACATTTCCTGAGACCTAGAAGCCTTCAGCCAAGGAAGTTATCTCTGATTGAAGGACCAGAGATACCCATGGATCAGACAGTAAGATGCTCTTAGGGAGGCAGGAGCACCACCCCTCATGTCAGACACTCGCCCACCCGCAGGAAGTAAGCACCTGCCTGCCCCTGAGGGACAGCACTTCATAGTTTAGGAAGTCCTCTCAACCCATTTTCTCATCAGTGTCTCTCAGCAGTTCTGTGATGTAGACAAGAAAGATGAACCAGCGGCTAGAGCCAGAAGAGCCCTTAAAGATGATGGAGTCCAGAGTTCCCAAAGCACAGGGTGCATTTAATACAGGCGCTGACGGGAGCTGCTACGGGGCACAGCATGCCCTCACTTTCAGCTCTCATTCTATCCTGCTGATTAGCTGTAGAGGAAAAAATTCTCCATGGGTCCTAGTGTGTTTCTAACACTGCCCCAGCTTCCCTTTTAAGAACAAGCGGACCTATAGCTCAGAATTCTTAGCAAGCAATAGAATTTAGCTAGAATTTTTTTTTTTTCTGGCCATGCAGCATGTGGGCTCCCAGCTCCCCGACCAGGGATCAAACCCATGCCCCTGCAGTGGCAGCACAGAGTCCTAACCACCAGAGCGCCAGGGAAGTTCCCTGGCTAGAATTTAATAACAGTTATTTGTTTTGTTTGCATTACACATTTTTCCTTTATGTCAGTTGGTTCTCCATTTATGAAAGTGAATAAAGATTCCTTTCAAAAAACTTTTATTGGGTAAATTTAGTGAGTCAATTAAAAGGAAAATATTAAGCAAATTAAGAGTACATATTCCCGGGTATGATTGAAAATTGGAAAAACGATATACATGTATGATTTGATTCTGGAAAACCCTCACCAATCCACCCCATCACCTGCCAATAGACAGCCAAGGCTAACTCCAAGGTCACTTGCTTGCTGGTAGTAGAATTCATCCAGGGCTCTTTCTGTACGTGCAGCCAACTCTAAGGCACGAGCAACTGAGAAAATATGGTGTGTGGTTCCAGGTGAGCAAAATGAAGCCTCAGTGATGGAGCAGGGAGTCTAAAGGAAAAGGTCTTGGAGATTCTGAAATCTGATCAACAGTGAACCTGTGGTAGGAATCTGTCTGCAGGATTAATTCTACTTCAGGAAGCAAAGTTCAGGGAAGGAGCGCAGCTAAACCCTAGAGTTCACGGCCTTTTCCTCCGCAGAGAATCTATCTGTGGCTAAAATAGAAACATCTCAGGACCAGTCTCCCTGGCTCAGTTGTTGGACCTTAGGAAATAATATATGAACATGTGAACCAAAAGAGCCAGTATGGGGCATCACTGAGTATCAGCAGAGATTCTTACCAGAATGAATAGTTACCAGACTGCACTGGACCGATCTTCAACGGTGACCCCTTGCAGCAGGGGTAAGCAATAGCAGTAGTATACTGATTAACTCATTAATTCTATTTTTGCTTGGTGTTTGGACTAGAGTCAACCTCCTTGGGTTAAAGCATGGTTTCTCACCTTTGGCACTATGGACGTTTGTAGGAGGCTACCACGTGCATTGTAAAATGTGTAGATGCATCTCTAGCCTCTACTCATGAGATGCCAATAGCAGTTTCTTCCCCACCCCCTATCCAGTAATGACCAAAAAGGTATGCAGACATTGCCAAATGTCCTCAGGAGGTGAGGGGGCAAAGTTGCCCCAGGTTGAGAACCACTGGTCTAAAGTAATCCCAAGAGGTTCTCGAACAATTTAAAGAGAGTATAGAATTCTCAAGAGGGAAATATTGTACATCTTGGTTCTAGGAGATGCAGGAGAAATTTATTAGGAAAAACGGAGTTTGTACAACAGAACTTTCTAGATATAAATATAAAGGGGCCTGGTGTATAGTCAGTGCTCAATTACATTTTAATTTCCTTGCCAGGCTCTGGCTCTTTGGCATGTCTAATCTTCCATGAGCTTTTAAAGATCCCTGTGAATGTGTATATGCTAATTTCAAAATTGGAAAGAAAAAGGAGAGGGAAGAAAAAGGGCATGCATGTTCAATTAAAGACTTCTCATATAAAATGGTACAAAACCAAGACAGCAGAAGACATGGCTTCTTTTGCTTTTGTCAACTCAGTTGTCCTTCCTTCCTCCTTCTAGGTATAGTGTCCGCCTTTTCTTTGGGGGAAGTGACAGCTTCAGACACCTTACCCAGTCTTGGCCACAGGGTGAGAACAGAAGCTAACCAAGGCCAATCAAAGTGTCTTTCCTAGGACTTTGGTTCTTGAGTAGAGGTACACAGGGACGTATGTTTGGATTTCGGCCATAGTATTGTTACCCTTGAGAAAGATAGGTCATGGCTGAGATCACCAGAGTCTGGGTCTAGGTAGAAGGCCTCCCCCATTCCTTTTTCTTGCCTAAGTTAATGGAGCCCTGTCTCTATTACTTGAAATTAAAGAACCTCATAACAGTCTTTAAAACTCAGAGTGACACAGGTTGGACCAGCTTCCTGTAATGGTAGCTTTTTGAAATTAAATTCTATTCAACCGATTAGAAATATGTTGAAATCAAAGACAAATACAATGCAGGTAAACTGAGTCAATTGCAAGGGAACTGGGGGTGGAGAGGGGGCAGGTAGTTTAAATGTAAAAGAGGAAAAACTAAAAAAATATAGTCGGCACTGGACAATTGTAGTATGCATTCTACACAGAGAACCATTAGCATATTATTCTACTTGGGTTGGACATATCGGGGGGAGGGGTTCTTGTATTAGGGAGGGGAGTATGTACATACATACAGAATTGTTGCATCATAGAATTGACTTTGCTCAAAGCCAGCTAATCAAGCTTAGCAGAGATAGAGAAGGAGAGAGAAAACTGTCAGCCTCAGTTTCTTCGTGCCTCTCACAATATGAGCATCTTGCCCCAGTGAGTGTGACTTTATATTTTTCACACAGAGCCCCTAAATGACTTCATCCAATGATCGGCTGACAGAGCGAGCTGCCTTCTAGCGCTGGAGGGAATTCTAACAGGGTTGGACTTACTGAGAAGATGGTAAAGAGTCATTGAAATGTTTTGGTTTGAAACCATTTGTAATTTTTGTTTTGTTTTTACAGGTAAAATACCTTATGTACTTTCGAGGGCCTGCAAAATGTTTGAGACCCGAAACAAAGGCATTGGTCCAAAACATCAAAAGAAATCTGCAAAACCAAATGTAATATACATTTGATTAAATGTCTACCAAATGTAGTATGCAGTCAACTAGTCGACCCCAGCTCAAAGAGATTCGTGTGCAGCTGAATGTGAATTAGAACTAACACGGGGTGTGGGTATTTTTAAATGCTTGTAAGAGGTAGGGCAGAGTGTGAAAAGCATGCTAATGGGCTATGAATGTTATAAAAACTGTCCTGGGGGTTGAGACCGGAATCCGTGTGTCCAAGACGACACTTGGACTCTTCAAAAAGAGGAAAAAATGTCTTTCCTGCTCACCCTGCCCCCCACCCCAGAGTTATAGATCACTATCTGCAGACAGAAATCTTTTCTGGGGAGAAGATGTCACCAGCGTTTAGAATCCAATATTTGCCCTGGCTTTGTTCTGCCTTCGCAGGCATCCGTGGTCTGCAGCAGTTCTGAGGGAGTCACGGTCTTCCCAGCCAGATTCTGACACCTCTGGGCCCCTCCCCCGTATTAGCTTTATATCCAAATGTGACTCAGAGGCTAGCAAGATTCAAGGTGATCAATGACAGCTCCAATCAAAGCCACCCAGATAGGCAGTGCACTCACGGCTCCTGATATAAAAGGTGTTTTATTTCTCATCCCTTTATTTTTGTCACTGAAAGAATGCTTCCCATGTGTGGATTAATTAAAGTGTAAACATTAAATATTGATTGATGCATTATCAGCATGGAGCAGTGGCCTCTCGTCTGATTGATTCCTGCGGTGATTTATTGTCATATTTGGGGAGTCATTTCGCTTGATAACCAAGAGGGATGGCCTGCCTCCCCCCTGCCACGTCGGCTCCACTCCCCTCTTTTTTTCCCGGTACCTCCTCTTATTCTTCTAGGTGACATCTGAGTTCCAATAACTAAAACATCTTCATCTTACTGTCGAGAGAAGAGTGTGTGGCCTGACATTTGTTTTGTGCATGTGTAGGTCTGTGTGTGTCTCCCAGGCAATTATCAAATCAATTAACAACTTAACACAGAAAATAACAAATCTACTTGCTTCTGTGGGATATTTCTGATTAACAGAGCTTGCCCCTCCAGAGATCTGTGAAATATGATTGTGGGCAAGTTCTGAGGAGAGATGGGGAAGAGTATAAAATGAAACAAAGAGAGAAAAATAAAACCTATAGGTCTACTCTTGTCATTTTTCTGAGGCGTGTTTTCACAATGGAACTAGAAAGTGGGGAGGAACTAAAGCAACCATTCAGATTTATAATTGGTTATCAGGCTCTATAGATTTGAATAGACATACCACATGTCATCAGATTGACCCACACAAAATTGTGGTTTATAGAGGTCAAAAATGATCAAATATTGGCAATTTCATATGGCTCCACCTTACATATTTTTAAAATTTATGATGATGATGATGACGATGATGACGATGATGATGGCTGCGTCACACAGCTTGTGGGATCTTAGTTCCCCGACCAGGGATCGAACCCGGGCTCACAGCAGTGAAAGCACAAAGTCCTAACCACTGGACCGCCAGGGAATTCCCAAAGATACATATTTAAACTCCATTCTGAAGTAGGGTATGAGGGTTATTGTTTATCCCGTTTTCAAATGAGAAAATTTGCCCAAAAGCGGCAAGTCACAGACAGCCACAATTTAGTTTGAGTTTTGGCAAAAACGAGGCATTCATCAAAATGCTTTATATAATTTCCTCATGGAAAACCTATCACAGTCTTTGCGGTAGCGCTGTCGTCTGAATGTTTGTGCCTCCCCAAAGTTCGTATTGGAAATCTTAACCCCCAAGGTGATGGTATCAGGAAGTGAGGCTTTGGGGAGGTGATTAGGTCATTAGGGTGTAGCCCTCATGAATGGGATTAGTGCCTTATAGAAGGAGCCTCCAGAGAAATCCCTTCCTGCTGGCCCCCTTCCACCATGTAAGGATAGAATGAGACATCTGCAACCCAGAAGAGGGCTCTCATCCAACCAGGCTGGCACCCCAATCTGGGACTTCCAGACTCTAGAGCTATGAGAAAATAAATGTCTATTGTTTATAAGCCACCTCATTATTTGTGATATTTTGTTATAGCAGCCTGAAGGGACTAAGACAGGTAGGCACTATCGTTTTACCCATTTTACGGATGAAGAACACAACCAAACAGCAAAACAAGGCTTCAAGAGGTTAAATGTCAGTGGAGACCTTGTTGGACACATAAGTTTAAAGATGTCAACATCCCTGCGGTATGTTTAGTTCAAGGCATTTGTGGATCAAGGGAGACTCCAGGGGCCCTGACTCCAGTTAGCAGCATGCATGGTCCAGTGGCCGCATGGATGCATTGGAGACTTTCTCTTGGAAAGCTTCCTGTTTCCTGACTCCTTCCTCTTGGCAGGAGAGAAGGTGCAGGCACTGTCCAGAGTGCAGAGGAAATATCAATGGAGGGTGTTGGACTCCATTCTTTAAGTTGCTTTAAGAACAGGAGCCCAGAGTCAGGTCCTGCTTTCAAGAAGTGAGCATTTGACGCCTTCTTTGCTCCAGAAGAAAAATCCAAAGAGAATTTCCCAGTGGCCTCCAGCCACCAACATCCTGTCTAGATGATGTCCTCAGGGAGGTGAGAGTCTGGTCTCCTATGAGTTATCAGACTAATTATCAAAAGGAAATAGAAAAGGAAGCCAACACACTGTTTCCCCCTCTACTTCCCTGGAAATTCCAGCCGGTGGCTCAGGGTCCTCCCTCCCCACAGGACCCTGCATTTTATACTTATGTCTCCAGGGCCTCCCTGATGCTGCTACCATGTTGTACAAATTGCCTCACCCAGTAACATGCTTCTCCACATGGTCAAGAGTCTCAGTGAGCCCTCTGCTCTCTCCAGGACCTGTCAGATCTCCCACAACTCCTTCCATCTTCTTTGATTGGCATTTTCCAAGGATGATCTAGATAAAATAAAGCATGATTGGCCATTACAGAATGGCTATCTTCTTTAGAAAGCTTCATACTCTGCATAAGGGCAATGTATAACTATGAATTATTGATTAGTGGAAAAGGTATCCATTGGTGACCACTTTCAGAAATTCTCCTGGTACAAACACATCCCACTACCATAAGACTTTTTTTTATGAAAACATTCAACTGAAAATGTTTTTCTTCCTTTGCATGTGTGTGCGTGTCTACTGTGTCTTTGTTGTTATTGGTGGTGTTGTTTCTTCTCCAGCTTCTTGAGTTGAATGTTCAGTTCATATATTTTTAATCTTATGCTTTGATAAATCCATTTAAGGCTATAAATTGTTCTCTGAGTACTATTTTAGCTACATCCCAAGGCCACATCTGGTACATGGTACCATTAATTTCTGAATAGTTTATTATTTCAGTTTTGACTTTGTAATCCAAGAGTTTATTTGGAAAGGTGTTTTTAAATTTCTAAGAGAAAAAAATTTGCAGCATATTTTCTAGAAATATTATCTCAGTAAATTCTAGGACTAACTACATTTCCTTAATTGTCCTTTTCAAGTCAATTTCATAGCTCTTAAAATTCGAAGATCCAGTAAGATTCCATTGGCATTATTCCAACCCTGTCAGGTAGAGCTGGTGTCATTGACATAGAAGATGAATGAAAACCACAGGGGTTAGGTGGCTCTTCCAAAGCCACAAAGCTGAGAAAGGACACACATTAAGGCCTCTTGACTCCTAGTGGACTGCTTGTTCCTGCCACATTCAGTCCTTGTTCTTGAAAAAGTTTATTTTCTCAACAATATTTATTGAATGTTGAGCATATGTTCGGTAATATCCTAGGCACTGGGAGTGCAGCAATGAATAATATAGGCTGAAATCTCGGCCCTCCTGGGCCTTTGTATGGGGTGCTTACTTTCAGGATGGGGCCAAATGTGTGAAAACAGGACCTGGAAGTAGCAGAGGACCATGAAGTGCAGAGAAACAGCCACTCTGAAGTCAAGGAAATCAGCAAGTCCTTGTCATAAGAGCCAACAAAGCCCTGTCCACTGGAATCTCAGTAATTCTTTAGAGTTACCTTGACCTACTCCCTGGAGTAGGTCAGTGATAGAGTTCCTTGCACAACTTCTCTCCAGAGTCACCCTTAAATACTCTCCCAAGACATGGTCTTCTTCCAGCCAGCAGACATCTGCCGGACCCCTACCACACTAAGCACTTGTACCCAGGATCTCTTTTCATTTAAACCTGACACTTCTGCCCATTTTATAAAATTCACCCAAAGTCAGCAACCAATCCAAAGTCTGTATCCGACTCCAAGACCAGTGCTCGTTCCAGGACCCCAAGGGTTTGGTTTCTTTATTTTCTCCTCAGGAGGAGTCAGGGAAGAATTTATGGGTTGTTGGTTGGTCTATTGTCTTCTGTTATCTAGATGTACAAATCTCGTCCTCTCAACCTCGTTGCCATCATCATCTTCATCATCTCCTCCTCAACGGGATAATCATCTTCATTGCTATCATCTCATGAGCAGCCAGGGACTGTGCTAAGCACTTTAGATCCATTGCACCCTTTAATCAGAATAGTTGCTATAAGCAGGGACCGTGGAATGGAGCTCCTGGGTCCCATGCTGGCGCTGTTTTTTACCAGCTGGGTAAGGGTGGCACTGGGCTTAGTCTCTTCCCTTGGTATTGCACAGGAAGTAAATGGCAGTCTGGTCTGTTAGGCCACAAAACTCATGTTATCTTGCCTCCCAGAGGCTGGTTATCGCCTTCAAGCAGAGCCCTTGAGAAAAGAATTCTAACATCCTCAAGGGAACACAGGATTCTGCTCCTCTGCGGACCCATGGATGACATTGAAGGCACTTGAAAAGTGCACAGTTGTATTGGGAGCATATCTAGCATCTACAGGTGAAGAGGAAGAAATTAGACATATGGACCCTTTGGGATTGCAGGTGGACCTTGGGGGGGTTGGGGGGCAGAGTCCAAGTTTTCTGGCCATGCAGAGCATTCCTGACTGAAAGTCAGATGACTTAGGGAGGGTTCCCTCAAAGCCCAGCCTGAGACAGGGATCTGATTGCATGGGCTCTGTTGAGGGAGTGCTTGGAGGAGGGGAAAGAAGCAGGAGGGAGAAGGGAAAGGGGCTGAGCAAGGTTGTGGTCTGGAGCTGAGTCTAAGCATGGCCTGTGGAGGTGAGGACTCTGAATGGTGAACTCTCTCTTAGGGCTGCCTGCCCCTGACAGGGCCTGCTGTCCACTGGCCATGAGCTGCTCAGGGAAGGTTGGGTGTAACTCTCCAGGGAGGGTGGCAGCTCTGAGCCATTGGCAGCCAAAACTCTCAGTAGCTGGGGAGGGGCTGCCCTGATGCAGCAATGGGGATCTGGACCAGAACCCAACATCAACCCCCATGCAGAGCTGAGGTGTGCATTACCGAAGTACTCTCTGTGGCAGTACTTTATCACTAATGTCAGAATTGCTGGCTTACAGAGATAATAAAAGGAGACCACTTTTAGTCGGTGTTCGTTTTTAAATTCTCTGTAGTCAATGCACCCCCTGGTTGCACCCACCCCACCCTTGGTATACCCCTGCACACCAGGGCTTCCTGAGCAGAGAGGAAGCCAGGGGGTCCTTTGCAGAAATGGCCGAGAGGTGTCCCATGGTGCTTCATGATGTTCGGGACTCTGTTTTTTCCACCACCCGCAAATCTGCTCCCCTGGATACCCACAAGGGTGGTTTGAGGTCTTGTCCTCAAAGAAGGTGTCCACCATCCTCACCTCCAACCTCTCCTTCAATAAGAGCACGGAATTTCTATCCACAGGAAGAATAATTCAAATCACACCCAATCTGACCATGCCTCACTCTTACTTATGGAAGTCATGAAATCCAAAACTCTAATTCGAAAACATACAGGTACCCCTATGTTCATAGCAGCACTATTCACAATAGCCAAGACATGAAAACAACCTAAATGCCCATTGACAGATGAATGGATAAAAAAGATATGGTATATATATAGAATGGAATATTACAGTTGTTAAAAAGAATGAAATAATGCCACTTGCAGCATCATGGATGGACCTAGAGATTATCATACTAAGCAAAGTAAGCCAGAAAGAGAAAGACAAATACCGTATGATATCACTTATATGTGGAATCTAAAATACCACACAAATGAACTTAACTACCAAAGAGGAACAGACTCACAGACATACAGAACAGACTTGTGGTTGCCAAGAGGGGCTGGGAGGAGGGAAGGACTGAGAGTTTGGGCTTAGTAGATGCAAACTATTATATACAGGATGGATAAACAACAAGGTCCTACTGGATAGCGCAGGGAAGTAGATTCAATATCCTGTGATAAACCATAATGGAAAAGAACATATATATATACATATATATGTTTAACTGAGTCACTTTGCTGTACAGCAGAAATTAATACAACGCTGTAAATCAACTGTACTTCAATTTAAAAAAAAAAGTCATGAAATCAAATAGCCCCATTTCTGACCTCTAAGAAACGGGGCTTGAGAGGGCGACATTCTGATGTCAGCATTCAGTGAGTTCAAAAACAGTGTCCACATGGCTCAAGGACGATCTGGATCAGAAGACACACAAACTTGAAAGGTATATTCTTACAAACATCAACCTCGGACAGACGATCCCTTCCTCTCAGGACGGAAAATTCTGACATCTCGGTGGTGGTGTCGCTTCCTCTGTGGACACATCTCAGCCTAACTCAGTGCCAAGTCAAACTGCGGGTGCCTTGATTAAAAAAAGAGGGTTCCTAGGAAGGGAGAGGGATGAGGGCTGCCTTCCACACTGTGCCAAGGAGCCCCGCTTCAACACAGACATTAATTCAGAGACAATGGGATACTGGAAAGTCGTTCCTGTGTGGTATAGAGGGAGCTCAGAGTCTTGACAGAGCAGGAATCAGATAAAGGAACGCAGAAACAATATGTTTGAAAGGCCAGTGGAGCTTTATGGAAACATACTTTATGAAATGGCATGAGACTCCCCTTTTATACAAAAGCTGTATCTGTAGCAAACTACTGGTCTCTTATACACTGTCCAGAAGAAATTATAATCTGAAAGGAAAAGCAGCTAATATTTTACTTTTCCTGCCCCACCCGACAGTGACACAAAAGACATCCTCATCACACGAGCTCCATAATTCTACTTGAACTTGGACCCTCTTATCATGCAAGCTTACCTAGTGTTCCAAAAATGAAGGTCTGGAAGAGAAAACTGCATCATTTCTTACAAAAATGGCTTTCTGATTTTTTTTTAATCAACCAGTACAAGTCATCTCCTAATGTTGGTGTGTTATTTCCTGAAATTGTATATAATGGGTTTAGAAAAGTCTGGGGGGAAAAAAAGGGATTTGAAGTTTACTAAATGCCCACCATCTCCATAACCACTCAAATCAGGCTATTTTTTGTAATTCCTTTAAATTAAATATCTTTGATAATAAATCCAAATTAGGGGGCAATAAATTATAACTTCTCGTCTGACCAGTGACTAATTATATATATTATAATTAACTTCAGTTTCCAACAGAAAGTATTTATCTTAATAATCAGCCCCTATACATTAGCATATCTTAAAGGGACTTGTAAAACAGCCTTTACCATCTGAAGAGCCAACTAAGCTTCCTCCCCTTGTCTATGAAAGGGTGCACAATCAGAAGAGATAGAATTACTTTAAAAAGAAGTTTGGACTAAATATAAGTTGAGAAACTCAGATTATAGGCATAAAACCCTGATTTTAAAATATTTATCCTAAATACACCCTCTGACCATCACTAAAGAGCCTTCAGGTTCTAAAAATCTACAATTTCCACAAATCTGTTCCAAAAATCTTTAACCCTGCTAGGCTCTTGTGAGTGCAGCCTTCAGCATTTTGGGTTAAGGTTTGAACTTTACTGAAAAAAGACTGTCAGATTTTTCAGGACGCCTCTGATCATTCTCTCTAAAAATCAACAAGAAGAACCCACTTTGGTGGTGGCAGGATGGATACCACTGATTTCAATCCTATGCCAGCTCTTCCATTCATTTTAGAAACGTAATTACTTCTCTGGCCTAGAGTCGACTGAGATTTTGGGTTTATAAATAAGGCCAGGAGGGCCTGCACTGGTTTTCTGAAGCCCAGTTGTCTGACGGCTTTTTTGTAAGTTTCAAAGTTTTGCATTCTCGAGTTGCTATGGAGTTCAGGGGTGCAGTCTAAATGCTCAGGAAAAGGGCCCCATGGCGCTCCCCCTCCCTGCCTGCAGCTTGTAGAGACGATGCAAACCTCCTCTCAGGGCTTTTTCTCTGGTGCTCAGGAGTCTCTGGGGTGAGCCGTTAAGCCTTTTGATACAGCTGGTAATCCCAGCGCTGGCCATTATCGCTGCATTTTCCAACTATCCCTGGGTAATTGTCCAAGGGACTTAGACAAGTCGGACCAGCCAAAGGCACCATGAAGGTCAAACCACAATAGAGCATGTCCTGATTTTATCCAGGAGATTGATGCTCAAATCACCTTGATTTCGATTTGGCACTGGGGTTATAAAACGCACTTGCAATCACCGATAACACCTAAGCTCAGGCCCAAGAGTGGAACACCGTATTTTACACCCTCTGTGGAGTTTTCCCTAATGCAACCATAAATCAGCCCACAAAGCAGGGCGTTTGGTCCATGCTTATAGACACAACAGCCAGAAACCCTGTGTGCACGGGGAGGGAGGCATCTTGGGAACTTGGGAAGGGCTTGGACTCTTTCGCTTATGTCAGGGCCACCCAGGTATGAACTTCAAGGGCGGACAGAGCACAGTGGGGGCTTTAGGGGAAGCCACACAGGATCACCCAGTGAGAAGTATGTGCACGTGTCCCCATGTGCACAAACAGATTTCTGAGCGCTTGAGCAGAGAGTCAAAATCTTGACGTGGGAGAAAGAAGTACAAAATAGAAAGCAAAGTCTTGCTAACACACACGTGTGTAACAAAGAGGGAGAGAAAATAAGCAATCCAATCAGAAAATCACACAGCTTGCAACACAGCTACAATATCCTTCCTACAGTGTCTTTCCCGCCTGCCTCTATGAAAGGCTGACATCAAATTCATATTTTTTTTAAAAGAAAGCAAGGCCTTTAAATACTTAAAAACTCACAGCAGCAGTCAGCATAGTTTATATAACCGTTTCATGAAGTGCCCCGAGTGGGAGGTTTTACTAGTCTTGGGATGTTGAATTCAGTATCAGAAAAAGAAAGAAGCAGCTGGTACCTCCAGGCCCATCATCCCCTTGGCATGGTGGCCTCTGGCTGAAGTTCAGCCCCCAATTCTGCTTATGGAAACTGCTCTGCTCCCCCAACCTTCCATCCCTCCCTAATCTGCCCCCACCATCAAACCACTTGTGCGAGTCCAAGCCAGCAGGCGTCTGGCCTTGCTCGGTAGGGGCAGCAGGAATGGGGTGGGAAGCAGGGGGGAGGGAGGGCATATGGTGGGGCAGAGTCCAACATGCTTGGTTGGGAGCTACAGAGGAAGAAAAGACAAAATCTAGGTCAGAAAAAAGAGAGAGAGAGTAATTACTTACATTATTTTTTCCCAACATTTTTATTCTTCCAGAGCTTCCAAACTTCTCCACACATCTAAAGCAAGTAAGAAAACAACTGATGAAAATGATTCCTCTGCTTGGGGTGACACCGATCACCCGTTCTCCCCCAAATAAAACAGAAATCAACAAGCTGAATTTGCAGAAAATTTTACTCTAACTCATGCAACTGGAGTTTCCTTCTGCTTAAAGAAAAGCTGCTTCAAATCCTTCACATGTCTTAAGCCTTTTGTAAAGTCTCACGTTCGTAGTTCTGAATGTCTTTTAAGAGCACGATTTAGGCTTGAAGTTGAAGAAACTGGAGAAACCCATCCCTGGTTGTAAGTAAACTTACTTGTAAGTAACCCCATAGGGTAGTGTTTGCCCAGCAAAAAGCCTGTTTCTTTCATTTTCTTTCTTCTGGCGAATCTAGTATTTTTTTTAATTGAAGTATAGTTGATTTAAAATATCATGTTAGTTTCAGGTGTACAGTGCAGTGATTCAGTTATAAATATATATCCCTTTTCAGATTCTTTTCCCTTGTAAGTTATTACAAAATATTGAGTATAGTTCTCTGTGCTCTGCAGTAGGTCCTTGTTGGTTATCTATTTTATATGTAGTAGTTTGTATATGTTAATCCAACCTCCTAATTATACTAAGATAATCATACTAAGTGAAGTAAGCCAGGCAGAGAAAGACAAATATCATATGATATCACTTATATGTGGAATCATAAGAAAACGATACAAATGAACTTATTTCCAAAACAGAAAGAGAGGCACAGACATAGAAAACAAAGGGGAAAGGCGTTTGGGGGGAGGGATAAATTAGGAAGCGTGTTTCCTAACAGACTATCATTCTATGTCTTCCTTTTTCTTTTCATTAAAGTAGAAGACACACACACACACACCACTTTTTTAAAAAAGAATTTTTAAACCATGCTTTCTCTGTGTTATCTTATCAAGTAAGAGAGTAAGTTACCAAATGAAAAATTGCATTGAGTTTTAAAAGGGAAAAATCCTACCAATTCTCAAAGCTCAGAGTCTTGAAGGTAATTTATGTTTCTGGTATCTGGCTTCATTGTATACATATTAAACTCTCCAACAGTTGTATACAGTTTAAACCGACACAAAACAAAATGAAAAGATAAGAATAAAAGGAAACTCCCTGCTGCACTTTGCCCCAGGTCAGGGTGTCAATTTGAAATAACAAAATGGAAAGAGACAAAGTAGAAATCACATTCTCCTTCCCAAAAGGCGGAGGCTGTGCTCGGTGATTAGAGAGAGAAACCCAAACCCCTGGCTGTGCAGGTGCCCATCACCCTCCTGCACAAGGTGAAAGGTTTGCGCGCATGTGCAGAACGGGCCACCCCAAACCCAGGAACAATGTTCTCACCGAGGGTCCCTTGGCCAAGTGGACACACATGGGGTTCTTCCTTCTGCTTCCAGGCCAGAGAGACCTTTCTGGATGGTGCCCCCCAGATTGAAAAGAGAATTTAGAGGAGCCCTATGCTGCTTCCTCCTGGGAGTCTGGACAGCTACACGATTCCCCAGCCGAGGGCCAGGAGGCTGACCTGCTTATAAAACGTGTCACCTAGAGGGCTTCCCTGGTGGCGCAGTGGTTGAGAGTCCGCCTGCCGATGCAGGGGACGCGGGTTCGTGCCCCGGTCCGGGAAGATCCCACATGCCGCGGAGCGGCTGGGCCCGTGAGCCATGGCCGCTGCGCCTGCGCGTCCGGAGCCTGTGCTCCGCAACGGGAGAGGCCACAACGGTGAGAGGCCCGCGTACCACAAAAACAACA
>NC_041230.1:23596086-23608979 GCF_002837175.3 Physeter macrocephalus | reverse complement strand
TCCGCACAGGCTCCGCAACGGGAGAGGCCACAGCAGTGAGAGGCCCGCGTACCGCAAAAAAAAAAAAAAAAAAAAAAAAAAAAGTGTAAACTAGAGCTGGAGGGGCTGTGTGCATCCTTCGAGGTGGTGGGAAAGTGGGGGCTGGGAAGTAGGCAGGGGCTTGTGTGGGACCATCCTGGAGACCCCCAGTGCAGGCTGGGTTTTACTGTGTGTCCTTCGTTTTCTCATCAACTTCTCTGCGTGGTTGGGGGACCTGATCTAACCTCATCTGTCACTGCTATGGTGAGCTGTGAGGACTTGTGTGTTAACCTCTCAGGGCCTCCGTTTCCTCTCCGGGAAAGGCTGTGATGTCCCTGGGCTTCAGGGCCGGCCTGGGCATCCACTAAGCTCGGCCACCTGCAAGTTCTGTGACAGGGAGGCGAGACCTCTGGCCAGCATCTCTACACACAAATGAAGGAAGAAATAGTTCCTATTGGTGCCATTGAGACTAGGCGGCTGACTGAGATAATGCTTGTAAAATACTTAGGCTGGTGCCAGGCACACAATAAAGCCCAAAGTAAAACAAGTTTGTTTGCATGTGTGTTTGTTTAAAAAAAAAAATTATCCTTAAAGAAGGAGGTGGGGAGGAACTCAGCCAATCTGAGTGTCACAAAAGCATGCCTCCCACGAGACACTGTCTAATACATTCAGAAGGCACACCAAGCCCGAATGAGCTCAATTCATGCCAGTTGTGTGTTCGTAAAGGTTACCAGGTTACTAGATCAAAAGGGGCCAGGAAAATGCACACAGATTTAGTCATCCTTTCTGGGGGTTGAGACCTCAAAGTGTTGGGGATCAGAAAAGGCAACTTTTCAAGAGGACTTTACAAGATACCAGGTAAGTGGCAACATGGCAGAGCTCACCAACAGCCAGGGGGTACGCGAGGCTCGCCATGAACTCCTGGTGACAGACAACATCACCCGTCGCTTCCAAAAGTGCTGGATCCAAAAGCGTGTTGAGTGGTGAGCCAGGGAGGCAGCGGTGAATTCGGGCATGATGAAGACCCTGGTGATGTTGAACTAGTGTTTCTAACACAATATATTGCTGTCCATATTGGCTTCATATCTCAGCCTAACCAAATGAACGGCTTTGATCTTGTAAGTGGACATTGGGACGCTGGAAAATTTCACCTTTGCATCAAAGAGTTAATCCAGTATTCTTTACAGATATTATATGTAGGCTCTTATATTCTTAGTAGTGATGCAAAGGTGTGATGGGGATGAGAACTTGGGGAATTTAAAGAGCCGAGGGCTGTATAGGATGGGTGGGGGCTCCTGTTCTTGCTCCTCTGCCAGGCCCATGGGCAAGGACAGGGGGGCCCGTGCATGTCACATACCTCTGGTTCTCCCTTCTAGCGTTTGCTTCCTCCGGCGCATGCTTTTTCTGCATCTCTCAGGATGTGTGTGTGTGTGTGTGTGTGTGTGTGTGTGTGTGTGTGTGTGTGTGTGTGTCTTGCTCTCGCGCTCTCCTCTCTGGCATCTTCCCGCCCCCTCCCCTGTCTCTCTCTGTCCGAGGGACTCCGCACTCCCACAGACAACGTTCCTGATAATTATAGTTTATTGATTCTCCTGGTGTCTGCTGCCCCTGGCACTGTGTTCTTCATCTTAGTTGGGGCACCATCTCGTCGTCGTCCATCACAGCCTGCATTTCTCAGGAGGCAAAGTGCTGTGGGTTCCAATCCAGGGAGAGAGGCATGCTTTTTCTGCATCTCTCAGGATGTGTGTGTGTGTGTGTGTGTGTGTGTGTGTGTGTGTGTGTGTGTCTTGCTCTCGCGCTCTCCTCTCTGGCATCTTCCCGCCCCCTCCCCTGTCTCTCTCTGTCCGAGGGACTCCGCACTCCCACAGACAACGTTCCTGATAATTATAGTTTATTGATTCTCCTGGTGTCTGCTGCCCCTGGCACTGTGTTCTTCATCTTAGTTGGGGCACCATCTCGTCGTCGTCCATCACAGCCTGCATTTCTCAGGAGGCAAAGTGCTGTGGGTTCCAATCCAGGGAGAGAGCTGCTGCCTAGACCAAGTCCAGGGAGCCTCTCAGAGCTGGGCTTTGCCCCTCCCCCAGCTCCCTACCCCTCCCCTCAGCTAAGGCCCTGGGGGCTTAGTCAGGAGAGCAGTAAACGTGTATTGACACTTACCACATGCCAGGCAAGCTGTAAGTGCTGTTTCACGGGCCGTCTCCACATCCTCCTCCTCATCACTACAAAGGAGGCTCAGAGAGGTGCAGGGCTCACCTGAAGTCACACAGCTGCTAAGTGTCACAGCTGGGATCTGCACCCTGAGCCTGCGCACACAGATTCCCAGCTATCCCCTAAAAGGCGTAGGACCAATGAGGGGGGTGAAGCAGATGGTGTGAGCTGAAGGGAAAATGCCGCAAGATGCTGGTTAAAAAAAAAAAAAAATGTCCCCTGAGACTCGCATGACTGGCAGCTTCCCCACCCATTGCCACCCAGAAGGAGAGGGTCCCCAGCCAGCTCGAGCTGGTGCCCCAGCCGCTGTCGGAGACGACCTGGCTCCCAGGCTGTTTACTTCTCAGCCATAAACAGGAAGGCCATAAAAGGGGCCCCTTTGGGTCAACCACTCAGGGGTTTCTCTCTCCTCCTCCTCTTCCTTTTCCTCCTCCCCCAGTACGTGTCCCCAGGCAGAGGGAGGGTTTCCTTTAGAAGGCTGCTACCTCCCAAGTGCTTTGTCCCTTTGCTTCGTCTGTCTCCCCTGGGCTGGAAATTCCCACTGTGAAAGTCAGTGCTTGGTGAATAGGGGTAGTCCTGGAACCCACCCCTGAGAGCCCCAGGACACGAGGTGACAGTGACAGATATGCGAGGACCCCCCCCCCTCCAGTCTCCGCTGCACCACCTACTTGTTGAAACTAATGGATAAGTAGAAATGACACATTTCCTGAAGAGAGAAAACTGCCGTTCTAAACGAAAACTGGGGAGAAAGCCTAGGATATTGAGAGGTGAGGAGAAAAGCCACAAAGGAAAAACTAGCCGGCATGTTCCAAAGATCATTCTCTGTCACATTCTTTCCCAAGAGATTCTGGGAAAAGAAAAAGGGATTCCACAGCCAAGCAGGGCACCATGTTGCCCTCTCGGAGGTGCACAGCGCTCGTGGTTTATTAAAGTTCTGAGAAATCGCGCAAAGGGCCTTGTTTCATTGTGTGACTCGGTTTTCCAAACACCTTGGCCTCCAAGCCTCTATTTCCACTGATGGTCCATTTATTCTTACGGCATCTCACGTTCCCCTCTGTGCTTTGGGAACCTGCTGGTTAATGCATGAGGTCAGATGTTCTGGAAGCACACTAGTCTCATCTGACCTTGACTTTCCTTGTCAGAGCCTTAGTGTTAAGAGTCACGTGGACGTGACCTTCCTTCTTAACTGCTCATTGTTTCATTCCACAAGAACGTGCGGAGTCTCACAGACAAACGGCGGAAAAAGAGACAAGGCAGATGGAAATACCTTGGGCTCATCAGGGATTTATGAAGGACCTTTGAGTCCAAGCAGATCTCCTGTTTCCAGGAAGCCCCTTCTCTCTTTGACTCAATGACCCTCGGCCACATCCTGCTCAATCCCACAGGCTCACAGTGACAGTCAAGCTCCCAGGTATGCATCACACAGACGGATGAGTGTTTCCCCGAGGGGTATTTGTGTGTGAGGATGGCAGTGTCATAGAAAAATTTGAATAACCCTAACAAAACATGTTCTACGTTTTTGAGTCCTTGAAACTGTATGTGACTCTCTTTACTTCCAGGAACAAAGCCAAGCCCAGTCATCTCACTGCCTGAGAGACCTCTCCTCTCTGGACACAGGCATCTACCTGCAACCCCTCCTGCCCAGTCCTACCAGCCCTCAAAGTCTTTCTCAGAACACTGTATCTGTCCCCGCCCCCTTTCTCTGTCCTTCTCTGCCGAACTCCCGTCGCTTCACACATACCTGTTACTGGCTTGAATTTTCAGCTGCTTTCTGGTTTTTTGTTTGTTTGTTTTTTAGTGAGAAGTTGGAGGGTGTAAGGTCTCAAACCGGTGGACCAAATCAAGCTCACTGATGTGTTGGTCTTGCCGTGCTCAGAAAAAGAAAATGACTTCAATCAGCTGCCTGAGTATAATAATCAGGATTTCACATTAAAACTCTGGATTTACAGCCTCTCTTTTAAAAAAATCAGAAGATCTGGCAACAATTGGCTCACATTCCTCTTTTACAACCGTCAGCTGGAGCTGAGTAGCAGCCTCTAGATGGGACAAATATCTTCAGTTTACGAAAGGTCCCATCCTTGCCTGGTGTCACTGGGAAATGGAGCCATTGACCCCGGTCCACCACCGGCTAGCTGTATGACCTTGCGCAAGTGACTAAACCTTCCTGTGCCGCGATTTGTCATCTGGAAAATGGGAACAACAATAGTCGCCTACCTATATCAGTGAGGTTAAGCTAGGAATGCTGTGGTTAAAAAAAAAAAAATCTCCAAAATCTTCGGGAATTAATTTAACAAATTCTTATTTCTCACTCATGCTCTGTGTTTACCGCGGGTTGACACAGGGCAGGGGGAGGGGAGGGGATGCTCTAATCACTGTAAGGATGGGATGACTCAGGGTCCCAGGGCAAAGGAGGGTCCGTCTTAGCACACACACCCATCTCCTGTTCAGGAACCGTGAACATCAGGGTTGGGGAGGAAAGTGGCGAATCACACATTGACTCTCAAAACTTCCTCTTGGAAGTGACACACATGAAGTTTATTCACGGCCCATTGACTGATGCAAGTCACGTGGCCTGGCTAACTTCACGGGGGTAGGAACATACAACCCTAACCTTTGCCGAGGAGGAAGGGGGAACTCGAGGCAGACTTACCGTGATGCTTCAGAGCCCTTCTCTTTCTTGTGTGCCTTCCAGGACCCTGTACCTACTTTTATATTGGTAACTTTGTATTCCTGTTCTTGAAGAAGGCCCCCAAATCATATAAGCTTCAGGCCCTACAAAAGCTGGACCCACCTCTGGCCAGAAACATTTGTTAAGAGCCCTGACAACTTCCCCAAGACCTCATGGGCTTGTGGTTCGGATGAAGTGAGTGAACTCAGGGCACTTTCAAGACAGTGTCCAGCAGTGGGTCTGCACTCAGTCAGGGTTGGACTCTGTCATTATTAGGACAAAAGTAAACACGTAGTTCTGACTCATGCTGGACACAAAACAAACACACACACACACACACACACTACATTTGCTTGGTAAGGAACTGATTCATCAGGAGTAACCATTAACCAACATGGGGCATTGCCGTCATACGATGGCCAAGTATCGTGTGTGAGTGTGTTTGTGTGTGGGGGTGTGTGTGTGTGTTTTGGGGGATCCTTGAATGGAAAGTCAGGCCACCTGTGGTCTTGAAGGAGTCTTGTCCCTTTCCTGGGCCTCAGGCTCCCCTTGTATCCATGGAGGTGGTGCTGCATGACTTGTCTGCTACATGATGCTAAGGTAGAGGCTGCAGAAGGGGTGGTGGCGGCACAGGGAGGAATGCTACTTGTGGCAGAGAAAGCAGATTACTTATGGCAGCAGTCCCACCTCTGTAAACCACCCATCTGGGAGGTCAGCCCATAGACACTGTTCCTCTCAATATGATAAGCCTGTGTGTCTTGCTCTTAGTCATCCAAATAAAGCTCCCCTGCCACCCACTTCCAGCAGCTTCCAGGCACCCCACTCCCACACACTGTCACTGGCTCACAGCTGTGAGTCCATTTGCTAACAAGCTTTTCTGGTCAGAGACAAGGGCTGAAAGCAAGGACCTTTCTGACGAAGCAGTCAAACCCTTTGCCGGATGTGTCCTCTGAATTAATTTTTTCCTCCTCCTTTGCAAGTTCCCAACTGCAATGTCTCCCAATGCTCACGTTTTTTCCTATTTGAAAGCAGGAGGAAGTAAAGGAACTCCCCCCGACCCCAAGTCACAAATAACAGCCCCCTTCAAGTCGCCTTGCATGCATTTACTGGCTGAGTGTCTCGGGCCAAGCCACTCCATCTCCCTGAGTCTATTTCCTTGCCTGTAAAAATGGAGACACCCGCCCTGCCCTGTCTGAGCATATCGCTGGCAGGACCTGATTAGACGGAACCTTATAAATGTAATGGGGTAGGGAAGAGTGAACACAGTTAATTCTGCTTTGAGTTCTCTGAATCAGCAGGTATTCGTTTTTTATTGTTGAACAATGAATGAATTACCACAAACTTAGCGGCTGAAAACAAGACCTGTTTATTGTATCCCAGTTCCTTGTTGGGGCAGGCTCACCTTGATTTTGGCTCTGCGTGCCCTAATCAAGGCCAAAATCCAGCCGTCGGCCAAGCTGGACTCTTGTCCGGGGAGAGGGGGGCTCTGGAAGAATCTGCTTCCAGGGTCACTCATCTGGTTGACTCAGTCCCAGTCCTCGTAGCTGCAGGTCTGATGCCCCAACATCTCTGCTGGCTGTCAGCTGGGCGTCACGCTCAGCTTCTCCAGGCCTTTCGTATCCCTTCCCATGTGGTCCTCTTCACCTTCAAAGCCAGGGGGTGATGGGACTTCAAACCATCTCACTCTTTCAATCCAGGGCTCCACTCACGCAGATCATCTCCCTGTCGTAAGGTCGATGTATTTAGGACTTTATTTCCACCTGCAAAATCCCTTCATAGCAGTAACTGCATTAGGGTTTGACTGGATAACCAGAAGAAGAGGATCTTGGAAAGAGGGGAGCATTTTTTTTTTTTTTTTTTTTCGGTACGCGGGCCTCTCACTGTTGTGGCCTCTCCCGTTGCGGAGCACAGGCTCCGGACGCGCAGGCTCAGCGGCCATGGCTCACGGGCCCAGCCGCTCCGCGGCATGTGGGATCCTCCCGGACCGGGGCACGAACCCATGTCCCCTGCATCGGCAGGCGGACTCTCAACCACTGCGCCACCAGGGAAGCCCTAAACATTTTAATAGTGCAGCAAACTTATCAACAGACTCACGAAAAAAAAAAAAAAAAAAAAAAAAAAAGGAAGTGATTTTGTTCTCTCAGCTTGTGTTTCAGAGTATTTTACTACTGCGGTCAAATGTCTGTCAAAGATTTTCGAAGCCCAAATTTGACTTTGAACGACCTCAAAGGTTCCTGTAATGCACACTGCGTAGGGCCCTATAAACAGCCCAGGATTTTGCCTGCATATGTCTCACTATCCCATTCAATATCACCATGGTGCCTAAAAGGTTTTTAATACAGATATTAAATACATCCATATCATCACTTCACTGAGAGCCTGGGCTGTGTTTTTTCCTCTGGGGTCTTCCGAGCTATTTGCTGCTGACATACACTATTAAAAATAAACCTACCCTGAGGAACTAGTCGTTTTACACCGTATTAGGACTAATGTTATCATTTAAGTAGCTCCGGAGATTTGCCAACTACAGAGGTCCCAGATAGCGATGGAAACATGATCACGTGAGATAATCTTCTGCGCGGAAATGACTTTCATCATCTGTAATATGTCGTTTAGATGCTTATTTAAGACTTACACTATTGGGCTTCCCTGGTGGCGCAGTGGTTGAGAGTCCGCCTGCCGATGCAGGGGACACGGGTTCGTGCCCCGGTCCGGGAAGATCCCACATGCCGCGGAGCGGCTGGGCCCGTGAGCCATGGCCGCTAAGCCTGAGCCTGCGCTTCTGGAGCCTGCGCTCCGCAACGGGAGAGGCCACAACAGTGAGAGGCCCGCGTACTGCAAAAAAAAAAAAAAAAAAAAAAAAGACTTACACTATTGAACAAATATTGATGCCTTCAACAGAATAAAAAGCCTCAGTGCCATGGTGAGATAAAGGATCAGATTCACTTCCGGGGCTTGGGACTGGACTGGGTCTGAAATATCCCCAGCATCTGTGTAGTGATTAGGGAAGAAGGGTGGAGGGGAAAGAAGAAGCTCCACTTCAATTTCTCTACCTTCCCTGTAGGAATCTGCAGGCACTGGTAAGTACAAGTTTAAGAAATCTGCACAAAATGACCTTATAAAGGAGGTAATATTTTTATCCCCATTTTACAGATGAGGAAAACTGAGGTTCAGCAAATTTTCTTAAACTGAAGTTCAAACAAGGTTTGAATCACTGCTAGGATATGGCAGAACCAAGATTTGAATGTGGTTCTGACTCCAAAGTCCATCTGCACTATACAAGTATTGCCCTCACTATTTGTAGAGGGACCAGGATTCTAACAGCTCACTCGGCTCCGCCCACAGGGCAGAGAAATTTATGATGCAATTCAGCATTTATTCATCCATCTATTCAGGCAACCAATAAATATTTCTTAAACATTTCTAATGCACTAGGCACTGTTAGGCGCAGAGCATACAGCAATGAAAACGGTCCCAATCCCAATGCAAAAGTCAGGTGTCCATATGCAGAGCCTCACAGTTTGGCAGAAATGGGATGCCCGCACTGAATGCCTGAACAGCTTGGTAGAAGTCAGTGCCCACGTTGCCTGCCTGCACAGTTTTGAGTAATTTTTGACAGACTGGATGGGAACAAAGTCCTCTTCAACCCATCTTCAACCCATAACATCAGGCTTGGCGCTCCCAAGAGATGCAGACACCACTACTCCATACACATAACTAGCTTCTGTGGTTTACTCTCATACACCATGACATCCATCCACTGTCTATCTGACCCTCCTAACAGCCCAGGAAAGTAGACAATAGTAGCCCATTTTACAGATGAGGAAACTGAGGTTCAGCGAGGTGAAGTGATTTATCCAAGATGGAGGGATATAGTGGAGTGAGGACCTGGGCCTGATCCTTGATTCTCCCTCCTCCCCACACTCCCTGCCCCGATGAACCCATTACAAAGGATAACATCATCTGAGAGCTTGCGGCTTGCCAGTCCCTTTCAGGTAGGTACTGCTATTATGCCCATTTTAGGGTGAGGAACCTGGGGAACAGAGAGGTAAGTCACTCGCCCAGGCTCACACCATCAGGAAGAAGCAGACACACAACTCAAACCAGAGCCTTCTGACTCCTGACACCAAACTTCCAGGCCCTCCTAATGCAGTGGTTCCCTTTGAAAAAGGCAATGAGTTCTCAGTAATGATTTGCCAGGTCTGGTCATGATGCTACTACTGTGGGGACAGAACCCTTATTAAAGGCCAAACCTTAAAGAGGATCTCCTCATCCCTCTTTGCCTCCCTTGCCTCTCAGATGCTCAGATTCCTGCAGCCTCACCAGATCTGGGGCTACTGAAAGAGCCTTTTCAGAAAAGTATGGGGATCAATTTGTATATGAAAAAGAAAAATAATTTGCATGAGGGGGTCCGGCACCAGGCCTGGTTCTGGTGAGGGAGTGGTAGCGATGGGGTGGGCCTCAGGTTAAGCTGCATAGCTGGTCCAATGGGATTTGGCAAACTCAGTTCCTGTCTCATTGCTAGTCATTTTTACCTGATGCATTAGCATATACGTATGATATCTGTTATCCTAATTATATCTATTTTCCCAGGTACAGACAGACATACCCCAGAGCTGGGGGCCCATTAGCAGATCACACGGGCCTCTGCAGCTGTGTTTTGATTAGCAGAAAAGGTTCTTTGGCATCGGAGAACTGAAATCACCTTTTAGGGTGTGACAAGCGCAGCCGAGCGTCTCGCAAGTGAAAATCAGAGGTTTCTCTAAGGAAGGAGTGAGCACGACCACAAAGAATTGAAAGGAGAATAACCTTTAATGGTTTCAACTGTGAAAGCTCAGTCACGCTTAAGGCTTGCCATCCATCAGGCAGTGTGGCACTGAGCTCTCCGCAGGCCTGGATTCGCCCCCATCCCGGCTTGGCTTCTGGGAGGAGGGGAAGGCCGTGGGAGCCCCCAGGGAGAGCCCAACCCACCATTTGTCCAGGCTGGGCTCCGGCGGTGGTGGGGGGGGGCGTGGGGGGGGGTGCGGCCTTGAAGGTGAAGAGGCCAAGGATGGTTGGAGGAGATCGGCCACTGGCCTCAAATGACTGGTAAAGGATATGCAAATCATTATGCAAATCACCAAAGCCATCTTTTAGACCCTGAGGCTCAGGATTCCTTTTAGAAGCCATGTAGGTATTTTCTTGTTTGCTTGCTCCCACCATGGACTTCTTGCCCACGCTCTGGCAGCTTCCTAGGGAGGGCTGTGCTTAATGCTACAAATGTGGCTTATGGGTCTATACCTTAGGTGTTAAGGGTGTGAATCCTTTGTAATAGATGGCATGTTCAAAAGTTCTATCCTAGTTGACCCTTGACCACTCTATAAAGGAGCTTGAGCGGGTTTTGTGACCCCAGTGGTACTGAGCCCAAAGGTATTATAATGGGCTTACCTAAGGTCAAACAGCCAGGCTGTGCGTGAGCCCTGCCTTGAACCCAGACTTGAGTTTGATGCTATTCACTCTACATTTCCCTGATTAAAATATTACACACCAGAATGGTGGAGGGACTGGAGAGGCAAGGAACATCAGGATAGGGGATTCTCCATCTTTTTGTGCCCCCTTCGGAAATAGTGGCAGGGTTTCTCACTGGAAAGGTCCAGGTTGGAGAAGAGAGCAGGACTTTGTCGATTGAAAATACTTCTCAGGTGATTACGATGTGTTCCCAAGTATGTCTGATTGAGAGTTACTCATTAATTCATTTTTTTCCTTCAACAAATATTTATTGAGGGCCTACTATACGCCAGGCATTGTTCTATGCAGCTTCAGTCAGCTGGGGGTAGACGAGTATCAATTGTGCTAAGGGTGATGACGAAAGAAAACAGACCAGCTAAAGCCCAGTTAGACAGGACAGTCTCTCTGAGGAAGGGCATCTGAGCCAAGAACCTTCAGGGAGCTTGAGCCAGCCTTGCAAGAGCTGAGAGGGGAGGCTTCTAGCAGGGGAGTATAACACAGAGGTTTGGGAGCAGAAAGGCCAGAGTTTAAGAACCAGAAAGGAGGTGGGCCTGGCTGGGGCTGCGTAGGACAAGGTTTTTGAAGAGTGGATGGTAGAGATGAGTTCGGAAAGGGAAGAGGAAGGAGCCCAGGGGAGGCCTCAGAGGTCTCTCCTAAAGGTAGTTTAAGCTTCCCCCAACTTTGTGGCTTACAAACACTTTTTAAAAAACAACGAAATAGGGCTTCCCTGGTGGCACAGTTGTTGAGAGTCCGCCTGCCGATGCAGGGGACACGGGTTCGTGCCTCGGTCCGGGAAGATCCCACATGCCGCGGAGCGGCTGGGCCCGTGAGCCGTGGCCGCTGCGCCTCCGTGTCCGGAGCCTGTGCTCTGCAACGGGAGAGGCCACAACAGTGAGAGGCCCGCGTACCGCAAAAAAAAAAAAAAAAAACAAAACAACGAAATAGATTAAAATAGTATAATATATACTATGCAGAAATTCTCAAACTTTAGCATGTAACAGAATCACTTGTAAGGCTTGGTAAAGCAACCAGAACTTCCAATATAGCCTGTCTGGGGCAGGGCCTGAGAATTTGCATTTCTAACAAGTTCCCAGGTGATGCTGCGCCTGCTGGTTCAGGACCACATTTTGGGAACTATTGTGTTAAGCATGCAGCACAAACATTAAGGGCAAGTTTTGTTTCTTGACACTCTTGTTTCAGTAATATATGTGTTTATGTGTACTAGAATCCTGATGTAAAATGTATTTTGTAAGAGTGGGTCATGTTCAAAAAAGTTTGAAAGCCCCTGAATTAAAGACTTAGGACCTTTCTTTCTTTTTTTTTTTTTTTTTTTTTGCGGTACACGGGCCCTCACTGCTGTGGCCTCTCCCGTGGCGGAGCACAGGCTCCGGACGCGCAGGCTCAGCGGCCACGGCTCACGGGCCCAGCCGCTCCGCGGCATGTGGGATCTTCCCGGACCGGGGCACGAACCCGTGTCCCCTGCATCGGCAGGCGGACTCTCAACCGCTGCGCCACCAGGGAAGCCCAGGACCTTTCTCTAGAAGAGAAATCATCATCCTTTCATGCTCTGAAGGCTCTGCTGGAAATCTTGTGACTTCCCTAGAAATGAATAAACCAGCAAGTATATGAATGAAAACTGAAATCAAAGAAAATCCAGCTGGAATAGGAAATAAGATTCTCCTCGTTCATAGGTCCACCTTGGCCTTCATCCTACTGAACCTTCTAAAATATTGTGTCGCCCTTGGTCTAGAGCCCAGGATAATGCTGCCCCTGTGCTCCCTGGCCCCTGACTTCCATGCTCAGCAGCACCCTGGCTGCTGTGGCCCTGCTTTCCTGCCCTGGTACCATCTCCATGGGGCTGCCATTCTCTGGAAGACCCAGCAGCATTCAGTCCTTAAGGTGCAAACCCACTCACCTGAGGTGTCCTGTGGCTCAGATGGTTTTCCACACACACCTGTCGAATGGCTTCCTCTGCACTGCAGCCCTGCTTCTCCTGTGAGCTGCACTGGGCTCCAGAGCCCCATGGGAAATTGAAGACGAGTCCCAACTTTTCACCCCCCTGGTCAGTTCTGACATCAATTATAAAAGAGTGTCTAATCCCCATTCAGAAACAGACTGTCCTGCTGGGGAAGTTGAGGGCTTCTCTCTGGAAGCCCGATAGAAAGGCAGCAGCCTCTGGAATCTACAGTGTTTTAGTTGGCTCAGCCAGCAATGAAAACGTACATAGATCGGGTAGCTTCTAAACTGTAGAAATGTATTTCTCACAGTTACGAGGCTGGAAGTCCAAGATCAGAGTTCCAGCGTGGTTGGGTGAGGGTCCCCTTCCAGGGTGCAGACTACAGTCTTCTCATTGTGTGCTCCACATGGTCGCAAGACAGCCAGAGAGCTCTCTGTGGTCCCTTTTTTTTTTTTTTTTTTTGCTTGCAGTACGCGGGCCTCTCACTGTTGTGGCCTCTCCCGTTGTGGAGCACAGGCTCCGGACGCGCAGGCTCAGCGGCCATGGCTCACGGGCCCA